>NW_024113029.1:0-51918 GCF_003073215.2 Triticum urartu | reverse complement strand
AGTGGGACTAACCCATGTAGGTATTGAAAGTGCAATTCACTCAAATGGATAGCTCCAAGTGATCTACATCAACATTGAGCATCCACATCTTCAACATCTACATGAAGTCATCATCGACAAAACCCGAGGTTAGTTCATCCCTCTAAGGGGGGATATCACATCTAGGGGGAGCTTTACTCTAAGACTTGAGCTAAAGCAACTCTAAAGATGTGAACACAACAATGCTTTATGTAAAAGTGGTAACCCCACGAGCTTAAACGATGAGTATGACCTATGATCAAGTGTTCTCACTTGACTCCTAAGTCAATATACTCATATATAGATGACCTTGTCATCGCAAATTGCTTGATAGATGCTAGAATTGGTTGTGCATGCCTTGTCACATATTTCATTTGCCATCTTATTGTGTGAGCATGCTGGTTGCATATTTTACTCATTCGAGGACATCCACTTGTTGTTTTGATTGTATGGTTTTATTTCCTTTTGCCAAGTGGATGGACAAGAATGCCTAAGAACCTCCTCTAGCTATCTATGCTTTTCTCGTCTCAAACTCTATTCATGCTACATCACAAAATTTGATCAAGTTAGATTCTAACCACTCTGTGTGAGGAGCGCTCGGAGTCCCTGATTCGTCATAGACTTAAACTTCCAAAACCTCTTTATGATTCTCGGTCTGACCGATATCATACTTTCGGTCCTACCGAGATCATTAAGTTGATCTGAATTTTCAATCTCGGTGCAACCGATTTGAACCATTCGGTCACACCGAGTTGCAACAACTGTATATAGTTTTGCATCTCGGTGCCACCAAGTCGTTCCACTCGGTCACACCGACAGGGTCGGGCTATATATAGTCACGGGCAAAAATTTGGAAATTTCTCCGAACCCCTTCGCCCGCGCGATAGCCTGCTCTGCCAACGTGGTCTCCGGATCGTCTCCTCGCCACCAACCGCCTCCAGTCGCTGGTCTCCGTCGCCGTCAACGGAATTCTCCCCCGCCGTTGCCGCCGTAGCGAGTCTCCGCCGAAATAGGGTATGGACTCGATCATAGTGCTATTCCCCATCCGATTCCTAGCACATTGTGTTCTTAATGATTCTTGCCACGATTGAAACACTCCTATCCAGTCAATGCGTTTGTAGATTAGTTTAATTCGAAAATTTTAGGGTTAGGTTTCCGCCGAAACTATCTCGGACCCACCGAGTTGAAAAACTCGGTCCCACCGATTTGGCTTATGCCATTGCACAAGTGAGACTCGGTCTGACCGAGAATTACTTATCGGTGTGACCAATTTTGGAACTTTGTGAAACCCTAGCAGTCTCGGTGCCACCGAACTGTGACTCAGTCTGACCGAGTTCACTAGTTTAGGTTCCAAAACTGCTTCGGTATCACCGAGTTTAAAAATCGGTAGATCCGAGATGATTTCAGTGGGAAACTAAAACTAAGTTTTTGAGTCATTCTTTTGCAAAAATCTCTGCATTTTGTGATGCTCATCCACTCTACCTCATCTATAAACTATTCACAGGGTCAGCAGTCAGCTTGTTCATCATGTCGGACCAAAGTGATAGCCAGAACATGTCAGAAGAGCAAGTGCAGATGAGTGAGGGCACTAGTCCCTCAAGTTCTTCAGATGATGGCAGCAGGAGTACCCCAAGCAATTTGCCAAAAGCTGCCACCAGACAGAGAAAGAAGAGAACTTCAGATTCTGAGGATGAAGATTATGTGGCAGAAGAGGAAGCAACTTCCAAGAGAGTTGAGCCAGCTCAAGGCACAAAGCCAGGGATGAAAATCAAAAGGCCAGCAGGTAGGCAGCCTATGCCAAAGGCCAGAGCTTCAACCAAGATTCCTAAGAAGTCCACTCCCATAGAGCCAGTTGCTGCTGAAGGCAAGAAAATGAAGGAAAGGGTCAAGAAGACCATAGCCAGAGTGCTTGGAAAGGCCTCCATCATGGAAAAAGAGGAAGAAGAAGAGGTTGCTGCACCAGCACCTAAGGCACCTAAGCTTATGGGTGATGCTATAAGGTCAGGGGCTGTCACATCTAAGCCCAAAGAAGCACCCAAAGCTGCCTCCAAGCCCAAGTCTGCACCAAAGAGAAATACAAGGAGCATACCTGCAACTGAAAAGAACAAGGCCCCAGTGCCTGAAGCTGCTGAAGAAGATGATGAAGAGCACGTTCTAAGAAAGCTCAAGCCCAAGATCCCAGACCACAATGATGCTCATCCTGTGGCTGATGATATGAAGCTCAGGAGAGACTCAGGGCTGAGGAAGTGGAGAGAAGCAGATCCGTATGCTTCAAGGAGAAGAACTGCTGTGGATTACAGGTTTCACACCAAGGAACAGCAAGATTTCTATGAGACAGTGCTTCTTGATAAGAAGCCAATAGTTTGTGACATGAGATGGGTTGATTGGGAGTACATCAAGAACAATGAAGAACACTACCCTGGAGTGTATGACAGCTTCAATGCTTGTGAAGTAGCAGACTTTGTTGGGAAAAAGCTCACAAAGTGGAATGAGGAGCTTATCATGCAGTTCTACTCCACAACACATTTTTATCCAGATGGTAGGATCACATGGATGTTTGAAAGTATGAGGTACCAATCTACAGTTGCTGAATGGGCTCAGCTGATTAATGCCCCAGAAGAGCAGGAAGATGACTCGGATGTATATGCCAAGAAGAAGATGGATCATAACTCAATTTCAAACATGTACAAGGAAATTCCAAATGAAGCACTTGACACTTTCAAGTTTGGCTCAGTACACTATCTTCTGTCAGGGCTGCCAACAATCAATTGGATACTGAGGCACACCTTATTGCCCAAGAAAGGTGATCACAAGATGATCAGAGGCCATGCGATCAATTTGCTTCATATATTTGATGTGCCACAGAAGTTCAAGGTGATGAGCCTCATGGTAGAGACCATTAAGAGGACATCAGCTGATCAGAAGAGGAGCTGTGGATATGCCCCTCAGATCCAGGAGCTCATTAACTCCAAGATGGGCACATGCATATACTTACTGGACAAGGAACACCTGCCCATCCATCCAGATTTTGAAGATAATCAAGTTGTCATGAATGAGAATGAACCATCGTCTGCACAAGCACAAGCAAAGAAGGAGAAGGCAAGGAAGGAGAAAGATGCCAAGATGCCAACTCAAGAGGAGGCATCTGAGTATTTCTTGAAAACCAAACAAGAGCAGCTTGGTTACTTGATTGCATCCACACTGAGGATGGAGCAAGGACTAGCCACCCTCACTCAGAATCAGCAGAGCTTAGAGAGGATCATGGAACAAAAGTTCTATGACTTGGATGTCAAAGTAACAGAGATTCAGTCTACAGTGGAACAACTTCAGGATGACATGTAGGAGAGGAGAGGCAAGACTACAACTGATGCATTTGCCAGAGTGCCAAGAGCTCAGCGATCATATGCAG
Source organism: Triticum urartu (assembly GCF_003073215.2). Taxonomy (NCBI): domain Eukaryota; kingdom Viridiplantae; phylum Streptophyta; class Magnoliopsida; order Poales; family Poaceae; genus Triticum; species Triticum urartu. The sequence goes on along the minus strand of NW_024113029.1, from coordinate 48,491 downwards.
TGCCAGTTGCTGACACCAGAGCCACCACTTCTGCACCAGCTACAGCCTCAGTTCCACCAGCTCCAGCGTCCACTTCAGCCTCGACTCCGACCACGTCTACAGAAGGCTTCGTCCTTGGAGTGCTCCGGACTCCACCACCACCTGAAGATCAAGCCTGAGCGTCGATCTAGCACTATGCATTTTCTAGGAACTTTTTGGTAACTTGTTGCCAAAGGGGGAGAAAAATGTATAGATCATAGGCTTCGAGAGAGAGTGTTGCTTTTATTCTCTCTTGTTTTATTTGGTGGTTTTTCGAACTTTGTTTGCTTTTGAGTGCTTGAGATACTATGTCATTGCTCGTGAGACATTGATGATCATGTGTTTGATCATAAGCTACACTTATGCATGCTTGATATATCTTATCTATATTATGTGATCATTCACTATTCTTGGTGATGAGTGCATGTATTTCATTCTTATCATTTTAAGCGCTCCACCAAGATGTATGTGACATGGAAGAGTAACCCATGACTCTAACTCTTTGTGCATTTGCAGTCCAAAGCAAATTTTAAATATGCACAAATTTAGGGGGAGCTCTTACTTGTCACATACTTCTCAAAGCGACGATATATTTCATGCTTATTATCATTTGTCGAAGCTTTGATCTATATGTTGTCATCAATTACCAAAAAGGGGGAGATTGAAAGTGCAACTATCCCTAGGTGGTTTTGGTAATTCATAACAACATATAGCTGATTGAGCTAATGCTATTCCAAGATGACCATTTCAGGAAAGCTCAATGATTGGCATGGCATGGATGTGAAAGTGGAACCCTCAAAATGCTAAGGACAAAGGATTGGCTCAAGCTCAAAAGCTCAAGACTCTTCATTTTATATTTTGGTGATCCAAGATCACATTGAGTCTTTAGGAAAAGCCAATACTATCAAGGAGGGATGAGTTGCTTAATGAGCCTCTTGCTTCAAGTGCTTAGTGATATGCTCCAAAACCCTCAACTACTTTCCCACTTCCTCATATGACCTAAATCCAAAGCCAAACTCGGTCCTACCGATTCTTTCTATCCGGCGCCACCGAGTTTCACTTGTCATAAGCCACTGCCAAACCCTAGCAATTCGGTTCTACCGATAGGGATCTCGGTCTCACCGAGATGGGATTGCAAACTCTCTGTTTCCCTTTCGTAACTTTTCGGTCTCACCGAAAGAGCGAATCGGTCCCACCGAGATTGCAATGTAAATTCAGTGTTTCCTTTTTGTAACTTTTCGGTCTCACCGAAAGAGCAAATCGGTCCCACCGAGTTTGCCTGACCAACTCTCTGGTTAGCTAATTACCAAAATCGGTCTCACCGAGTTTGTGTAATCGGTCTCACCGAGATTACGTTATGCCCAAACCCTAACCATATCGGTCCTACCGAGTTGCATGTCAGTCCCACCAAAAATCTCTAACGGTCACTAGGTTTACCTTTTTGGTCCGACCGAGTTTGTTGATTCGGTCCCACCGAGATTGGAAAACTGTGTGTAATGGTTGGATTTTGTGTGGAGGCTATATATACCCCTCCACCTCCTCTTCATTCATGGAGAGAGCCATCAGAACACATACACAATTCCAACTCATATGTTCTGAGAGAGAACCACCTACTCATGTGTTGAGACCAAGATATTCCATTCCTACCATATGAATCTTGATCTCTAGCCTTCCCAAGTTGCTTTCCACTCAAATCTTCTTTCCACAAAATCCAAATCCTATGAGAGAGAGTTGAGTGTTGGGGAGACTATCATTTGAGGCACAAGAGCAAGAAGTTCATTACGTACACACCATTTGTTACTTCTTGGAGAGTGGTGTCTCCTAGATTGGCTAGGTGTTACTTGGGAACCTCCGACAAGATCGTGGAGTTGAACTAAGGAGTTTGTAAGGGCAAGGAGATCGACTACTTCATGAAGATCTACCGCTAGTGAGGCAAGTCCTTCGTGGGCGATGGCCATGGTGGGATAGACAAGGTTGCTTCTTCGTGGACCCTTTGTGGGTGGTTGCTTCTTCGTGGACCCTTCGTGGGTGGAGCCCTCCGTGGACTCGCGCAACCGTTACCCTTTGTGGGTGGAGCCCTCCATGGACTCGCGCAACCGTTACCCTTCGTGGGTTGAAGTCTCCATCAACGTGGATGTAGGATAGCACCACCTATCCGAACCACGGGAAAAACATCCGTGTCTCCAATTGCGTTTGAATTCTCCAAACCCTTCCCTTTACATTCTTGCAAGTTGCATGCTTTACTTTCCGCTGCCAATATACTCTTTGCATGCTTGCTTGAATTGTGTGATGATTGCTTGACTTGTCCTACAATAGCTAAAATCTGCCAAGAACTAAAATTGGGAAAAGTTTAAGTTTTTATTTGGTCAAGTAGTCTAATCACCCCCCTCTAGACATACTTTCGATCCTACAAGCATGCCGGCCGCAGGACCCTCGCGACCGAGGCAGAGGTCGCGGTCATTGCCCCGGGCGAGGTCTTCATGACTCGAGGCTGGAGTGAAATTGCCCGGGTTTGCAGGACAACAGGCGCCTTCGTGATCCACTTGGAGTACGACGGTGCTTCGGTGATGTTCTTCAAGGTCTTCGACGCGAACGGGCGCCGGCTGGAGTGCTGCCCCGGGAGAGGTGGTCGGGACCCTGCTGCGGCGAGGACTGGGCCCGCCGACCGCTCCCTTGGCGGCTCCTCAGGCGGCGGAGGCGTCGGAGGTTCCAGCGACTCTGGCGAGCTCTTCGCGACTCCGGAGACGAGTGACGACAGCTACGAGCCCCTGAGCCGGCGCCGCTCCTGGAGCAGGGTGGGCTCGTCAGGCCGTTGCCGACTCTGATCTGGATGGGGTTGGCGCCGGTGCTTGATGACCCACTGTTGATGATGGCGTCTTTTGCAGGGGCGCATGCAGTTAGCGTCCTTTTAGGATCTGTTCCCTGCGAGGAATCAAAGACGCGTCCAGTGGGGGCTTGCAAGGTGCCTGTGATCCTGTTTTGTTAATATAACCCTTGTCGTAGAATTGTGCAAGTTGCTCATTCCGTCTTAGCTTAGTTCTCCCTTTCGAACCTCACGAGGGCTTGGTGCTCTGCGCCGACAGGTCCCAGTCCCAAGGCGGCTTTAGCCGTCGCTGGTATGCCAGGTCACGATGCCGTGGTCAAGGCCAGGAGGTGAGCGACCCGGGGTCCGGTAAGAGCCCCTGAGTCGCGATGCTCAGCAGGTCCTCTTTGGTGCTCAAGAAGCCGTCGTTCGGTGAGAAAGGAGAGCGGCGTCGCTAACACGGGATTGCATTAGGTGCGGGGATGGTGCCACGGTAGCTGGTGCCTCTGGGTGGTGACTTATCTCGAGAATCAGTGGCCGCTCTCCGGTGTGTCGCCGGGTCCGTGCATCGGCAGGCGTGAGGTTGCTCGGCGAGGTCCTAGCGTGTCCCTCCCCTCGCGCCTTTGCTCCCCTTTCTACTCTACGTCCTCGGGTCCCGGCCCTCGAGCGAGTCTCAACCGTCGCTGGTATGCCAGGTCGCGATGCCGTGGACAAGGCCAGAGGGTGAGGGCTAGAGAGCCAGTAGGAGCCCTGAGTCGCGATGCTCAGGCACCCCCTTTAACGTGCAAGCGGTTCACGCGGATGAGAGTGAAGGAGACACCGCAAGGGCCTCGCCTGACACAGCTCCTTTAGGAGATCCTGTAGACCCATCATAGAAAGAACGAGGGGTTGCCATGACAATTGACAGTCAGCCGTTGGTTGCTTCCGAGGGGCAATGAGGCACTGAAGGCTTGACGAGGTGGCGCCATGCGGGGCTGCCACGGCCAGAGCTCAGCCATTCAGGTTTGTCGGCGTTGCAGGGACGGACCCATGCGCAAGCGTCGTGCCGTTTGGGAGCAGTTCCATCAGTTGGCGTCAGTTGAGCGGGCAACTAGGTCAAACACATTAGCCGCGAAGGAGTGGATTCATTCAAATAGATGCTGGGAAGGTGGACATCACTGGGTTAGGCCCGAGCGACTTGGGGATGATGCAGCCCGAGGGGCGCCCCCAGCAAAGTAAGCTAACAACATGAAATAAAAGGGATACATGCCGCAGGGACGGACCCACGCGGCCTGGGAATAATGCAGCCCTGGGGGGGCGCTCCCAGCTGGAAATGAAACTTGAAAGATGTCACCTGATGATGTTGAGGACGAAGGAGTGTTGGTGTAGCAGACTCGGTGGGCTGCGGAAGCCGATCCTCACGAGCCCCCAGGCCCAGGGGCCTCGGGAGGCCCCGGAGGCGCTGGTGGCTCCTCGCGGACCATCTCCATCTCCGCCAGGGCTGCGGAATGCCTGGCCTCTTGAGCCTCCACGATGTCCCTCATGAGGCGCTGGTACATGGCAGCCGCGTTCAGCAAGCCGTAAGGCATGCGAACGTAGCTGTGGGGTGGACCTTCGCAGCGCCCCACTCGCGAGGGCCAAAGGCGCACCAGAGAGGCGACTCGGTTGAGCCCTGGTATGTCGATGCAGACGCGCAGCCCACCATCCTCGCCTGGATGGGGAGCCACTGCTGGTAGGCAGCGGCCGCCTTTCATGACTCTTGACTCCTGTAGCTCCTGAATGGCCTTGCTGACGAACTCCTGAGGGTCTGGCTCTCCTTGCCTTACTCCTTCTTGAGGGAAACGTGCTTCGAAACACGCCTCCATGTGGTGCCCAAGCGCCTCCCTCGTGACCTTAGCCAGGTCGGTGGCCCTCCAGGGGAGAGCCCCCGAGCCCTGCCTGAGGAGGGCGCCGGGCGCGCTTTCCTATGCGATGGAAGGAGGTTCCCCCTGGGCAGGCGCGGGCCCAGAGGGGCCTGCCTCCTAAGGGGCCGGGCCGGACGATGTCTTCTTCTTCTTGGGGGCGGTCTCAGGAAGCCTCCTGCTTTCGCGATCCGGGTCTTCCAGTGACGCGGCCTGAAAGGCTCGTTCCAGGGAACACACCACGTCCTTCTCTTCACAGGGCACCGTGATGACTCCGCCACTTCCTGGCATCTTGAGGATGTTGTATCCGTGGTGAGTTACGGCCATGAACTTGGCCAGTGCTGGGTACCCAAGGCTGGCGTTGTACGGCAGGCGAATGTGAGCGACGTCGAAGTCGATGAGCTCGGTGCGGTAGTTGTCGCGTGCCCCGAATGTGACAGGGAGGCGGACCTGCCCAATCGGGACTGTGGAGCCGTCGGTGACTCCGGAGAAAGGCTTGGTTGGCTGAAGCTGGCTGTAGGGCACTTGGAGATTGTTGAATGTCTCCACGGACAGGACGTTGAGCCCTGCCCCGCCATCGATGAGGGTCCTGGTGACCACCACGTTGCTGATGATTGGGGAACAAAGCATCGGGAGGACTCCGGCTGTAGCCGCACACTTGAGCTGATCCGCTGAGCTGAATGTGATGGCGCACGCCGACCACCTGAGAGGGCGCGTGGCTTCGAGCTTGGGGAGGACTGCATTCACTTCGCAGGCGAACTGCTTGAAGATGCGTTGAGAGGCTGGGGCTTGAGCCCCGCCCAGGATGCAGGCGATCGCGCGCGGCTCCTGGAAGCCCCCAGCCCCCTCGTCCTGATGGCGGTCCTCGTTTCTCCTTGGCTGCAGCGGCAGCGGAGGGAGGCCTGCGTTGCCGTGCGGGCGATCCTCGCGAGGCTGATCCCTCCAGTCTCCCTCGCGAGGTCGGTCTTGCCAGCGATCCTCGCGAGGTTGATCACGCCACCCTTGGCGCGGGCCGCGGTCTTCCCAGCGTCCTACGTTCCTTCCTTCTCCTCGACCGTAGCCCCGGTCACCGCGGTCGGGGCGACGACCGATCCTTCCTTCTCACACGGCTCAGAGCTCTTGACATTCGTTGGTGTTGTGGGTGTGGAGGTCGTGGTACACACAGTACCGACTGTGCTTGGAATGTTCGGGCTGATCTCTGCCCCGCTTGGTGTCTGGTTCTGCCGTGAGCACGGCAGCCCCCTTGCGCTTCACATCCTTGGCCTTGGGCTTCTTCTCTTCTGGGTCTGCGGCAGGCAGCTCGAGGAGGGAGAGACGCCCTTCCTCAGCCCTGGCGCACTTGGTTGCCAAGTTGAACAACTCCAAGGAAGTGCACAGGTCTTCATGCATCGCCAGCTCCTCCTTCATCTTGACATCACGCACGCCGTCGGAGAAGGCTGAGATGATGGCCTCCTCAGTCACCTTGGGAATCTTGAGGCGTGCGTTGTTGAAGCGCTGGATGTACTTCTGCAAGGTCTCTCCGGGTTGTTGCTTGATGCGGCGCATGTCGCTCACGGCGGGGGGCCGGTCGCGAGTACCTTGGAAGTTGGCGATGAAGCGGGTGTGCATCTCGTCCCAGGAGGAGATCGTGCCTGGAGCCAAGTTCTGGAGCCAGGTGCGGGCCCCGTCCTTGAGCGCCATGGGAAACCAGTTCGCCATGACTTTCTCGTCTCCGTTTGCAGCTTCGATGCCCAGCTCATAGAGCTGGAGGAACTCCACAGGGTCGGCCGTGCCGTCGTAACGAGGAGGCAGGTCTGGCTTGAACTTGCCGGGCCATGCGACGCTGCGTAGCTCGGCGGTGAAGGCACGGCAACCTGCTGTGGCCACGGGAGGCCTTGGGTGACGGAGAGCTTGGTCTTGCATGTCCCCACGCGCTGCAGCTGGGAGCAGCGCGGGGTCTTGACGTGCGGGAGCAGGAGCATGGTCGCGACGTGATGGAGCAGGGAGCGTCCGGGCAGCTTCTTGCGGGCGAGGGACTTCTTGGCAGCTCTGCTCTTGCCGCGCTCGCACTTGACGGAGCGGGTTCCGCCCAGGGGCCACGCGCCTTGGAGCCATGGCGCCTTCTTGAGGAGGAGGCAGCCGGGGCGCCGCCGGAGCTTCGTCGCCCGCGCGGGGCGGGGTGGGGTGCAGCGGAACGGACGGTGCAGGAGAGCGCCCTGCGGCACAGACGAGCTCGGCGACGCAGTCGAGCCATTCTTCGTAGACGTCGTCGACGGGACGGTAGCGCAGGAGCTCGTTTGCCACGATGAGCGTAGCTCGAGCCTCCATGGGTGCGCGGAGCGCGCGGGACGAAGAACCAGCTGGGGTGAGCGAGGGAGTAGCGGTGCGGCCGTCTTGCCGCACGGACGGATGCTGAGACGACGCTTGCTGCTCGTCCCCCGCCGGGCCGGTGGCGGCGTTGATGGCAGGTGACGGGGAACAGTGAGGACGCCCACCGACATGAGCCGTCTGGGCGACGCGGGAAGCGAGAGCGGCCCGGCGCTCGGCGCGGGCCCGACGAGCGTCAGACATGGACGCGATGGTCGGAGGAGAACGGGGTGGTGGAAGACGAATTCCGGCGCACCCCTACCTGGCACGCCAAATGTCGGATTTCGGGTTCTGGCAGACCCTTGAGGTTCGAACACTAGGGTGCGCGCGGAGATTTCTCCTCCTACCTACCTGCACCCCTCTGCCTTGCTAAGATCTAAGCTATGGAAAGAACAGCACAAGAGACACAGGGTTTATACTGGTTCGGGCCACCGTTGTGGTGTAATACCCTACTCTAGTGTGTGGTGTGGTGGATTGCCTCTTGGGCTGATGATGATGAGCAATACAAGGAAGAACAGCCTCGCGAGGGTATGTTCTTGGCTAGGGGGACGAACTGCTAGGAGGAGTTCAGTCACCCTTCTCTCTCTCTCTCTCTCTCTCTCTCTCTCTCTCTCTCTTCTCGATTCTCTCTCTAATTTCGATCTCCAACCGATCGATCGAACCCCCCTACCCTGTGGGTGGCTACTCCTATTTATAGGCAAAGGCCCTGGGCCTCTTCCCAAATATTGAGCGGGAAGGGCGCCAAGAATTGGCCATTTTGAAGGGGAGCATCTGGTACACTTATCCTGACTAAAGTTGGTCCTCGCCTGCCAAAGACTCTGGTGGTGACGCTGGCTTGGGCTCCACAATGACTTCCTCCCTACCGTTGGACTGGTCTTGGTCTTGTTGCACCGAAACGGGTGCCTTTGCTTGATGCTCTCGCCTGCGCTTGCTCCCTTTGCACCAAAGAGGAAAGGAGGACACTGCGCGGCTGGCGCCCGCCTGGCGCCTTTGGTCGTCATGGCTTGCGTCACGGGCACCTCTTGAGGTACCCCGCCTTGATCTCTCTGCCTCCTCGCGAGCCAGCCTGATGAGGCCGTGCCTGAGGAAGCTCCGTGTCGTCCGCCCCGCGAGGCTTGGCCCCTCGTGAGGGTCTTGGGTCTGTGTTGATGAAGATGGGCCGTGCTGGGCCCCCCTTTGAGCCACGCCGCAGGCCGCAGGCAGGCAAGTCTGGGGACCCCCGTTCCCAGAACACCGACAAAGTGGATAGAGGCCAAACCAGTTAAATTGACCGAAGCCGGACCAGTGATAGACTTTATATCTGGTGTCGTGCACCATTATGGTGTCCCACACAGCATCATCACCGATAACTGGCTGATGGCAAAGACCTAATTTGCCATCAGCCAGTTCTTTGCCATCGGCTAGCAGACGACAAAGGTTCTTTGCCGTCGGCTAGCGGACGAGAAAGAGGGAGGGGCCCCACTGACAAGCTGCTAAAAAAAACCTAATGGACCCCCTCTTTGCCGTCCGCTAGCGGACGGCAAAGAGCAAAAAGGCGGACGGCAAAGGGGGGCGGACGGCAAAGAGGGAGGGCCCCACTAACGTTAACGGCCGCCCCACCCTGCCCCCTCTCTCTCTTTCTCTTCCCTCGCCGCCTACCCATCGCCCCACCACCCCGTCGCCGCCCCAGCGCCCCCCCGCCCCGTCGCCCCACCACCCCGCCGCCGCCCCGGCACCCCCCGCCCCGTCGCCCCCGCCGCCCTCCGGGCCCGGCCCCGTCGCCACTGCCGCCGCCCCAGGCCGCCCCGCCCCCCTCCTCCACCCAGGTGAGCTCTCTGCCTCCTTTTTTTTCCTTTTTTCTGTTTTTTTAGTTTTAGGTTTATGTTTAGTTTAGATTTAGTTTTAGTTTTAAGATTAGTTTTAGGTTTCTAGGTTTAGTTTTAGTTTAGTTTCAGGTTTAGATTTAGTTTTTTCCTTTTTCTGTTTTTTTAGTTTTAGGTTTAGGTTTAGGTTTAGTTTAGTTTTAGGAAAGAAGAAGAAGAGAAAAAGTGGAGAGGAGAAGAAGAAGAAGAGGAGGAGGAGAAGAAAAAAGAAGAAGAGGAAGAAGAAGAAGAAAAAAGAGGAGAGGAGGAGAAGAAGAAGAGGAAAAAGGAAAGGAGGAAGAAGAAGAAGAAGAAGAAGAAGAAGAAGGAAAAAAAGGAAGAAGAGGAAGAAGAGGAAGAAGAAGAAAAGGAAAAAAAGGAAAAAAACCCGACCCGACACGGTACCCAGACCCCGACCCGGCACCCCAACACGATACCCCGACCCCGAGACCCCGACACCCCGACCCCGAGACCCCGAGACCCCGACACCGACACCTTGACCCCGACCCCGACCCCAACAGCCCGACCCCGAGCCTGACCCGACACCCCGACCCGGACACCCTGACCCCGACCCCGACCCCCCAAGCCTGACCCGACACCCCGACCCCGAGCCTGACCCGACACCCTGACCCCGACACCACACCCCGACCCCGAAACAACACGCCGACACCGACACGGCACTACCCCGACATCGACACGACACCCCGACCCCGAAACAGCACCCCGACCCCGACACGGCACCCCGACACCGACAGGACACCCCGACCCCCGACACCTCCCGAAAAGGTGTTCTTTGGCCTTCCAGAGGCCGACGGGGTCATATATTTGTGAATTATTAGTTAGGTCATATATTTTTCGATTTTGTTATGAAAAACATCATATATAATTGTGTTGATCGTGTAGTTTTAAATGTGAAGTTGTTTCATCGCTGCGAGGTTTGGTGTTCGACGACCTCGCCGTGCGTTTGACGAGCTCTGCCCCTTCGTTCGTGGGTGAGCACAAATGACAAGTCCTCCTCCCCCATTAATTATTTGATCTATTCCGATGAAACTTGATAGCTAGTTATATATGTGTCTTGAATCATCAGTATGCGTAACCAATATGTGTCTCCCATTCGAAAGCGTCATAGTTATAAATATGCATGCATTTGCATATTTATAACCTTGATTCTTTCAAATTGTCCAATGCTATCCATGGACAGCCCGAGTATGTGTAGATTGGGTTCGTTTTCCCATATGCTTTGCTCCGGATCCGACGCATATATTTCGTCAGTGCCTCCCCTATTGTTCTCCGGGTACACATCCTCTCTGTTTATTGCAGAGACGTGTATCAGGAGAACAGAGGGGAGGTGCTGCTGAAATTTTGCGTCGGATCCGGAGCATAGCATGGGAAAATGAACCCAATCTACACATACACGGGTGGGATTAGGACCTAACATTACCTATTAGAGTGTAGGTTGCATGGACGTAATAAAATTGACAAAGTAGATCAACTGATGAATATATACATGGTGAATTACATATATAATTGTTGTGTGTCCAGTAGCTCTGAAAGTCAAGATGAGTGACCATGCGTGGATGTATACCGGTCACACTGGTCAGAACAAATGGAGCGCTGAATGGTTCACAAAAACTAAGGGGTTTGTGCAAGCCGCATTTGCAAATGGCCAAAAGAAAACTTGGTGCCCCTGTTTCCGGTGCGGCAATTGGGAAAAGAAGACAGAGGCTGAAATGGGCAAACACCTGCAGAAGAGTGGTTTTACGCCCGATTATACGGTGTGGACATTTCATGGTGAGTCTGCCCAACGTGACCGAGCTGAGGTGGATCGTCGTCGCACCGACGAGCATGGTACCGGGATGGAAAACATGGTGTAAGGCTATGATGATGCTCGGGATTCAGACGAGGAGATGGAGGAATCTGCAAAGGCCTTCAATGAAATGTTGGAGTCTTCAAAACGTCCGCTCCACGAGCACACTGAGCTTTGTCAGTTGGATGCCATCTCACAAGTAATGGCTCTGAAGGCTCAGTTCAACTTGGGAAGAGAATACTATGACGCAATTATGACAGTATTTGGACGCTTTCTACCCAAAGGCCATGTAATGCCTGCAAACCTGTACCAGTCGAACAAAATCCTCCGTGCACTGAAGATGCCCTATGAGAAGATACATGCCTGTGAGAAAGGATGTGCCTTATTTAGGCTTGACTATGCAGACTTGAACTATTGTCCCATTTGCAAGTCTTCCAGGTATATTGTGGTAGACAATGGTATGGGTGAGAAGACACAGACCAAAATCCCCGTTAGTGTTCTTCGGTATATGCCAATCGTACCAAGACTTCAACGTCTTTTCATGGTCGAAGAGACGGCCAGACAGATGACATGGCACAAAACAGGCAAAAGAACCGAACTAGATGCAGATGGGAATCTGATGATGGTACACACATCGGATGGTGTTGCGTGGAAAAAGTTTGATGAATTACATGCTAACAAAGCGGCAGATCCGAGGCATCCTCGAGTCGGCATCAGCACGGATGGGTTCAGTGTGTTTGGTATGACGGCAACCCAATACAGTTGTTGGCCTGTATTTGTCTTTCCACTCAATCTCCCCCCCCCCGGACAGATTATGCAAAGAAAGAACATTTTCCTGACGTTGATAATTCCAGGACCCAACTATCCGGGCAAAAATATGAATGTGTACATGCAGCCGCTTAAGGACGAATTGTAAGAAGCCTGGCATAATGGGTTCAAGACATACGATGCCTTTAGAAAACGGAACTTCATAATGCGTGTCTCGTACATGTACTCGACGCATGACTTGCTGGCGTATGCGCTATTCGTTGGCTGGTGTGTGCATGGAAGGTTTCCGTGCCCCACATGCAAGGGAGCTCTTGAGTTTCATTGGCTTCAGGCTGGTCGCAAGTTTTCTTGCTTCGACATGCATAGACAGTTCCTGGATCCTCGCCATAAGTTCAGGAAAGACAAGAAGAACTTCATCAGGGGTAGAGTTGTCAAAAACTCTGCACCACCTGCATTGACAGGCCAACAGACCCTGGATCAGTTAAACGCTCTCGAGCCAGATCCACAACGTCCAGGGTACTTCAAGGGGTATAATACTAAGCACGCGTGGACTCACAAAACATGCTTATGGGATCTGCCTTACTTCAAAGACCTCCTTTGCCCACACAACATCGACGTGATGCACACTGAGAAGAATATCGCCGAGGCACTTTTTGGTACATTGTTCGGCATAGATGGGAAGTCAAAGGATAATACTAAGGCTAGAGTCGATCTGGAGGCGCTATGTGATAGGCCGTTACAAAACATGAAATAACCGAAAGGAAAGCAGAACTGGACGAAGCCAAAGGCATGGTTCAATCTTGGAAGGTCAGCTATGAGGGTAATTCTCTTGTGGGTGCAACAGCAGTTGATGTTCCCCGATGGGTATGCAGCGAATCTAAAGAGGGGAGCGAATCTTGATAAACTGAAGATATTTGGTCTCAAGAGTCATGATTGGCACATATGGATTGAGCGGGTAATGCCGGTGATGTTGCATGGCTTCATCCCTGAGGATGAATGGCTAGTACTGGCAGAACTCAGCTATTTCTTCCACGTTCTTTGTGCAAAAGAACTATCGCCTGGCGTGCTAGAAGAAATGGAAGAGTTGGCGCCGGAGTTGATCTGCAAGTTAGAGAAGATCTTTCCACCGGGCTTCTTTAATCCAATGCAGCATTTGATTTTGCATCTCCCGACCGAGGCAAGATTGGGGGGGGCCCGTGCAAAATCGTTGGTGCTACCCAACTGAGAGGATGCAGAAGACGCTTCGAGAAAAATGTAAAAATAAACGTAGAATTGAAGCATCGATGGCTGAGGCATTCATCATAGAGGAGGCGGCAAACTTCGTAACAGCGCACTACGAAGCCAAAAATCGTCATTTGCATAATCCGAAGCCTCGGTACAATGCTGACGAGCCTAAAAAGGGTGGATCCAACCTCAGCCTATTCAAAGGGAATCTCGCACCAGCTAGTGTTTCACATCCAGTATCTTTGGATAATGAAGAATGGCGGACCATTTCGTTGTATATCTTCAACAACCTGATAGAAGTGCGGCTGTACATTGAGTAAGTTCTCGGTACATTGTTTCGCAACTTCTATTTCCTTTGAACTGCTCTTATTCCTGGATATGTCATACAGTCGATACGTCGCCATATTCTCGTATGGAGCAGAGATCCAAAAGGATTCCGTCGAAGAGTATGAGCTTCTCGCAAAGCAACGAGGCGGCTATGCCGGTTTCATATCTTGGTCCAAACAAACGGTAATTTCTATTAGACAATTTCATTTCATTCGCTAATTTGTGCGTAATGCAACAATCCTTTCATATTAAACTTGTAGGCTAATTCAGAGTCTATGGACACAGAATTGAGACAAGTCGCTAATGGTTTTGACTATAAGGTCCGTTCATTTGACAAGTACGACATCAACGGGTATCGCTTTCGTACCTATGGCAAAGAGCTATCTATGGCCGAACGAAAGTCTACAAATTGTTGTGTATCTGCTATCGGCGAAGGAGGTACCGAGTATTATGGGAGAGTTGAAGCAATTTATGAACTTCTGTTCTATGGTGAAAACCCACCGAATGTCGTAGTCTTCAAATGTTATTGGTTTCAGCCGAAGGAGACTAGAAGGACTCATGAACATATAGGGCTAGTTGAAATCAACCAAAGCACCCATTTAGATGTTCCTGATGTCTATATTATGGCTCAACAGGCGACCCAAGTATTCTATCTACCATGGGCCTGCCAAACTAATCCAAATCTGAAAGGTTGGGATGTCGTTTATGAAGTGCCGCCACGTGCTAGACTTTCTCCCCCAAAGGAAGAGGATTATGAACCTCACATTAACCCAGACACATATGAAGGAGAATTCTTCCAAGAGACACGTCTTTCCAAAAAGCGTTTCAAGAACCGTATACTTCACCCCAAAACATTGAAGTAGATAGCGGCAATGAATCCGACATCACCCCAGAGGAGGAACAAGAAGAGCCGGAACAAGAAGAGGTTACTGTTGCGGATGACCTGTCAATGCTTGACCGATTACGTCAAGGTGGCCTTGCACATGTTGATGCCAATGAACCCTAAAGCCCATCATTGATTATAGTGATGATGATGATTATGCATTTATTGATGATACTGATCGAGATTATTAGTAGTGTCAGGTATTCAATTTTTTATGTTGTACTTGATGATGATACACTTAAGTGATATACATATTATTATTCATGTCGGTACTTTTTTTTATTTTGTACTAATTTCGTTTATTCTTTGTCATGGTAGGTGTTCAAAGATGGTGGGCGCTGGTCGGGAGCGCACCGAGGCCCCTTCCTCGTCGGCGCGTGGTGCGAGGTTACCTCATAAACGACCCATTTGACCTAGGTTAGCTCATAAATGACCCATTTAACCTAGGTTAGCTCATAAACAACCTATTTCACCTAGGTTAGCTCATAAACTACCCATTTCACCTAGGTTAGCTCATAAATGATTCATTTCACCTAAGTTAGCTAATATATGGCATATACTTCTTCTTCTAGTCTTCTTCTTCTATTCTTTTTCTTCTAGTCTAATTCTTCTTCTAGTCTTCTTTTTCTAACTTTCTTATTTGTCATTTTGCAGGTTTCATTCACTTCACGGAAGCCAGCTTCCTATGATGGATTGCTTGCTTTTTCCTGTTTTTTCCTTTGATGCACTTCTTGTATTCTGCTCGCTTGCTATGATGAAACTTTGCATATTGTAATATGTATGGATCGATGGAACTATGTGCAACCTATTATGTATGTATGGATGGATATATTTGTGCTGGATATTTATTATGTTGGATATATATGTGCTGGATATTTATGTGATGGATATATATGTGCTGTGAAATATTTGTTGTGATAATTGTTGGATATAAGAAAAACAGAACAAAAAAGAGGTAGTGCAGGCTCTTTGCCGTCCGCGGCAGACGGCAAAGACCCCTTTGTAGTCGGTGGCAGACGGCCAAGGGGGCACGTGGCGCCCACCTGTGCTTCCTGGGATGCACCATTTGGCCAATTTGCCTACCGTAGCAGACGGCAAAGCCAAGCTGATGGCAAAGACTTTGCCTTTGCCGTCCGCCGGGCGGACGGCAAAAAAGAGCGGGCACTGAGGTATAGCTGACGTCGTCTGGCGGACGACAAAGAGGCGCTCAAATTTGCCGTCCGCTGGCGGACGGCAAAGGCCGCCGTTAGCCGCCTAACGGAGTGACGCTGGCGGACGTGCAACATTTTGCCGTCCCCCCTCTTTGCCGTCAGCCGCTGTAGGCAAAGGTGTCTTTGCCGTCCGCCATAAAAAGCCGACGGCAAAGGACCTGTTTGCCGACCCTATCTTTGCCGTCACTGTTTGCCATCTGCCACGGACGGCAAAGTGCTTTGCCGTCAGCCGTCCCTGCCTTTGCCGTCCGCCATGGCAGACGGTAAAGTACTGGATTCCTGTAGTGAGAGGCCACTCCTAGCATGTCATCCCTGACTTGGAATTCTATGCACTTATGATTGGAACTATTAGCAAGCATCTGCAACAACTAACGTTCATTAAGGTAACCCCAACCATAGCATTAAAATATATTCGTCCCCCTTCAACCCCGTATGCATCAATTTCTATGCTAGGTTGAAGCTTCTGTCACTCTTGCCCTCCAATACATAGTCCCATCAACATACAACTAACCCTATGGTGTGATCCACGCGCGCGCTCATATGATGGGCACCAAAGGACAGCAACATAACCACAAGCAAATTAAATCAATCATAGCAATTCATCAACCACTGATAGGACAACGAAAATCTACTCAGACATCATAGGATGGCAACACATCATTGGATAATAATATGAAGCATAAAGCACCATGTTCAAGTAGAAGGTACATCAGGTTGCGGGAGAGTGGACCGTTGTATATAGAGGGGGGAAGGTGATGTAGATGTTGGTGAAGATGGCGGAGGTGTTGGTGTAGATCGCGGTGATGATGATGATGGCCACGGCAGCGTTCCGGCGCCACCGGAAGAGAAGGGGAGAGGTGGCCCCTTCGTCTTTGTAACATCCCAAAATTCTAAATTTTGGAATGTTATAATAATTAGATAGATTTGGTTGATTGTTTGATTGATTGTCTGAAAGTGAGTGAATTCGAAACTTTTTGAAAGTTAAAAGAGAGGGAATAAAAGGACTTTCCCAAACTTTCATATTTGCTTTTTGATCTCCGTGAATTCAAATTCTTTTCATCACAAAACCCTGGAGAGAAGTTGACATGACTTCTTCCATTTATTTAAATGAAATGGGGTGTTTGAAAATATTTGAATTTCATTTGGAAAATATTTCCAATTCTGCAACTTTATGCAACTCAATGATTTTCACGAGCGAAGATAAAATGACTTCTTCAAATTATATGAAATATGAGTTGGGAGTTCAAAGAATTAAATTCAAAGTTCATTTGAATTTATTTTCAATTTGGAGATATTTGAGTTTTATTCAAGTTATTTTTCTCCAAAAATAAAATATATGGAAATTAGGGAAACATGATTCCCTACAATAAAAAAATTGGAGAAGAATTAATTTGAAATCATTTTGGTATTTTTAAAATGATTTTTATTGAGTTTTTATTAGACCAGTAGCACTCTTTGATTTATCTGAATTTATGTGGATTTTATTTGAAGTTATAAAAATGTTCATGTCGTAGAAAATCTTTTTCTGAAAATTTTGATATATTATATGCCTATATAATATTTTTAGTTATTTTGTTTTTATTATTTTAAGTTCTCTGAAAAAAGGGTTTACTAAAACAATAAAAAAAAGAGCTCCCCTCCGCCGAACTGGGCCGGCCCAACAGGCCAAGCCCAGCCCAGCGCGCCGCTCCTCTCCTTCCCGAGCGGGAGTCCCGCTCGGGCACGCCGCCGCACCGCCATGGCCGCCGTGCGCTGTCCGGCCTCCTCCTCTGCCCCTTCTCCAAGCCTCACGCCCCCCTCCTTTAAAGCCGCGCCCGCCGCCCATCTCTCCCTCTTTTCCCCCGCACCGCCGCCCTTGCGCAGCATCCCGCCGCCGCCGGCGAGATCCACCGCCGCCGCCCCGCTCCGTCCTGCCCCGCGGACAACCGCCGACGCCGCCATCCGCCTCGCCTCGCCGCGCCGCCCTTCCCCAACCCCTTCGCCGCCCTCCTGGACGACCGGAGCCGCCGGCCCGGCCGGATCCGAGCCGCCGCTGCCGTCCGGTCTCGCCGGAGAACGCCACCGCCGTTGGTTTTCTTGCCACGGTTGACTCCGCGAGAACCGGTACAAACCCCTCGGTTTCCTACGGTTATTTTTAGGTTTTTAGGTTAGAGCGGTTTATTATTTTGTTAGTTTATTTAACGAACGCTTTCTGTTTAGGTAGTTCTAGTGAACAGATTCATTAGTTGGCGTTCGGCAGCGAACGTTCGTTCGGTAGCGTTTCTCTTTTTCTTTTTATTTTTTAAATTTCGGCCAGGGACCCATCCATGAAGATTTTATTTACAGATTAGTCCCTGATTTTCAAATGACTATAACTTTTTACTCGTTAGTCCAAATCCAACGAAACAAACGCCCACTTCTTCATTATGAACACCTCTATCCGTTAATCCAACTCAAACATGTTTTGAAAGTTTTAAAATTTGAATTAGACCAGATTTGAATTCAAACTTCGTTTGATCATAACTTGAGTTTCGTAACTCCGTTTGAGTTGATTCTTTTTGCAAATCGAAGCTATTGACCTAAACTTTCTGATAAGGCCAAATTCACATAATTTTGGTACTGTTAGAAATTGTTTTACGTTGCAAGAGTTATTTGCTTGGTTTTGATGTTTTCCGAATCGTCTTCTTTGTTCTTTCTGATCTTTTGAGTGATTGCTCATGTGTGGTTACTATTGCTTGCTTACGATAGATTGACCGGAGTGTGACGAGTAGAACTATCAAGAGTTATGAGTGCGAATCATCTTCATCAACATTGCAGGCAAGTTCACACCTTGATCATACCTCTTTCATACCCAGTTTTTGTTGCATTAGATCAAACCTCAAACATTGCATGATTAGGATCTAATTAAATTGGGGGTATTGGGAAGTAGTTGATGAGGTAGGAACCTATTGCCCTGCATTCAAACCTTGGGAGTTACTTTTACGTTATGCTTACATGGCCATGCTATGCTCGTAGACGTGGATTGGGTTTTGAGAGTATCCATAACAGATGTGAGATTGTTAATTAATGGTTTACTTAAGGTGGCAACTTAAACACACATCTGGGTGGATTGAGGCACCTGGTTATTCTAGGATTGCCTATCTAGGCACCTGGGTAATCCAGGACTTGCCTGTTTTCTTTTGGACCGCCACCCAGGCTCAAAGGGATCATGAGATTTTTCAAACTAGAAACTTCCGTGTGCAGCCACAAGCCATTATGGGCTCTGGCATAGTTGATTAAGTTGTGCGAACTCTTACAGGGTAGACTAGCAGATGTAGGGGAAAGTAGGTGTACCGGTCTATCCATCGTAAGGTTCTAGCACTTCTGAAAGACTGCGTCTCGGTCATCCGTTTCTCAAACACCATGTAGTGCGAGAAATCCAACGGAGGCGATCGAGTCTTGTGGGGAAAAGTGCGCAAACCTCTGCAGAGTGTATAAACTAATCATGATTAGCCGTGTCCTCGGTTATGGACATCTTGAGTATCTAGTTCTTGGATTATCCTATGATCTCATCACGTTACTTTAAATGAATATTGTAGGGTTTTAATGATCATGCTTAATTGGGATTGAGAATGCTGTCAACCATTCTGAATGTTCAACAACCACCATGATAGTTAATTAAAATGTATTCCTTTGTAGTAGGGAAAAATTGGCTTTTCGCAAAAACCTTATAACCATAGAGCTTTTCCACCAGCCAAATATGCATGTAGTGATAGCCTTTATTCATCATTCTCTATGGTGTGAATTTGCCAGTACATTCAATGTACCGACCCTCTGTGGCTGCAACGTCTCATGTTGCAGGATTATCTTACGATGAGTAAGTGATACGTTAGGGTTACGATTTCTACACTCAACTATGCCGTTGGTGTTGATGGGAATCCACAACCTTGTTACTTCCGCTATTTTGGATTTGAGGTAATAGTATTTACGTTACTTTTACATGTGATTTACCTCTGTTATAAATCCTCGAGTACTGTGTGTGTCAGCATACCGATCCAGGGATGACACTTAAGCACAGAGACTTGACCCATTCGGGTCGGGTCGCTACAGTCTTCTTCTTCCTTGACCTCCTCCCTAGATGGGAGAAGGGTTTCCCCTCTGGTCCTTGGCCTCCATGGCATGGGAGGGGCGAGAGCCCCTCCGAGATTGGATCTGTCTCTCTGTCTCTCTCTGGTTCTGTGTTCTGTTCTGTTGCCCTTTCACCGTTTCATATATATACGTAGATCCGTAACTCCGATTGGCCTGAAACCTTCGTCGTGATTTTTTACCAAAAATTAGCTTTCTTGCAGCCGAAGAAGGGCATCAACCGCCTTACGGGTGGCCCGTGAGGGTCAGGGGCGCGTCCAGGGGGGCATGCGCGCCCCCCTGCCTCGTGGCGACCTCGGGCACCGTCTCGCGTGGATTTTTCTTTCGGAATTTTCCAAATATTCCAAAAATAAGCTCCGTCCATTTTTATCCCGTTTGGATTCCGTTTGATATGGATATTGCACGAAACATAAAACATGCAACAAACATGAACTGGCACTGGGCACTGGATCAATATGTTAGTCCCAAAAATAGTATAAAAAGTTGCCAAAAGTATATGAAAGTTGTATAATATTGGCATGGAACAATCAAAAATTATAGATACAATGGAGACGTATCAGCATCCCCAAGCTTAATTCCTGGTCATCCTCGAGTAGGTAAATGATAAAAAAGATAATTTTTGATGTGGAATGCTACCTAGCATAATCTTGATCACATATCTAATCATGGCATGAATATTAAGACACGAGTGATTCAAAGCAATAATCTATCAGTTGACATAAAAACAATAATACTTCAAGCCCACTAATAAAGCAATCATGTCTTTTCAAAATAACAAGGCCAAAGAAAGCTATCCCTACAAAATCATATAGTCTGGCTATGCTCCATCTTCACCACACAAAATATTCACATCATGCACAACCCCGATGATAAGCCGAGCAATTGGTTCATACTTTTAACGTGCTTCAGTATTTTCAACCCTCACGCAATACACGAGCGTGAGCCATGGATATAGCACTATAGGTGGAATAGAATGGTGGTTGTGGAGAAAAAAAAGGAGAAGATAGTCTCACATCAACTAGGCATATCAGCGGGCTATGGAGATGCCCATCAATAGATATCAATGTGAGTGAGTAGGGATTGCCATGCAACGGATGCACTAAGATCTATAAGTGTATGAAAGCTCAGACAGAAACTAAGTGAGTGTGCATCCAACTTGCTTGCTCATGAAGACCTAGGGCATTTGAGGAAGCCCATCATTGGAATATACAAGCCAAGTTCTATAATGAAAATTCCCACTAGTATATGAAAGTGATAACTCAAGAGACTCTCTATATGAAGAACATGGTGCTACTTTGAAGCACAAGTGTGGTAAAAGGATAGTAACATTGCCCCTTCTCTCTTTTTCTCTCATTTATTATTATTATTTTTTGTGTTCTTTTTCTTTTTTTGGTGGGCTTCTTTGGCCCCTTTTTTAATTTGGGCTTCTTTGGCCTCTTTTAATTATTTTTAAAGTCCAGAGTCTCATCCCGACTTGTGGGGGAATCATAGTCTCCATCATCCTTTCCTCACTGGGGCAATGCTCTAGTAATGATGATCATCACACTTTTATTTACTTACAACTCGATACTAGAACAAAAATATAACTCTATATGAATGCCTCCGGCGGTGTACTGGGATGTGCAATGATCTAGCGTAGAAATGACAAAAAAAAAGGGAAAAGCCATGAAAACATCATGCTAGCTATCTTACGATCATGCAAAGCACACTACAGGAATCAGCTATTTTGCCGTCTGCCACGGCGGACGGCAAAGGCATGAACGGCGGACAGCGAAGGCCTTTGCCGTCAGCCGCGGACGGCAAAAGGCTCCGGCAAAGTAGGCTACGGTAAACAGCTACTTTGTCGTCTGCTTCCTGGCGGCTGGCGGCAAAGGCCCTTTGCCGTCTGCGGCGGACGGCAAAGAGAGCGGACGGCAATAATTGCGTTGTCAGTCCGTTAAGTGGCTAACGGCAGGCCTTTGCCGTCCGCCGCTGACGGCAAAATTTCTAGTGTCTTTGCCGTCTGCCGTATGATGTCATCTACACGTCACTACATGGCAGGTTCTTTGCCGTCTGCCACTGATGGCAAAGTCTTTGCCGTCTGCCACTGTAGGCAAACTGACCAAATGGGTCAGCTCCCAGGAAGCATAGCTGGATGCCACGTGTCTTCTTTGCCGTCCGCGGCAGACGGCAAAGAGCCCGTTGCCGTCGGTGGCAGACGGCAAAGAGCCTGCATATTGGCTCTTTTATCTGTTTTTTATTAAATCCAACAATTTTCATCACAAATATATATGACATATATAGATATATTTCAAAAGGCCATTACAGAGCAAACATATAAGATATCCAACACATAACTTCATCATCCAACCATATATATTACATGCATAGTTCCATCATACATAACAAGTTCAACATAGAGGCATCCAACCATATATATTACAATAGTTTCATCCAACGATACATGCATAGTTCAACGATAGAAAAGAAACAGAGAAAGGGATAAGGAGCACTCCATCTATGCAATCTTTCGTCAAGTGAATGAAATCTGCAAAATGAAAAATAAGAAAGTTAGAACAAGAAGAGTAGAACAAGAAGAAGAGTAGAACAAGAAGAAGACTAGAACAAGAAGAGTAGAACAAGAAGAAGATTAGAACAAGAAGAGTATGTCATTTATGAGCTAACTTACGTGAAATGGATCATATATGAGCTAACTAAGTTGAAATGGGTCGTTTATGAGCT
Source organism: Triticum urartu (assembly GCF_003073215.2). Taxonomy (NCBI): domain Eukaryota; kingdom Viridiplantae; phylum Streptophyta; class Magnoliopsida; order Poales; family Poaceae; genus Triticum; species Triticum urartu. The sequence continues at coordinate 26,558 of NW_024113029.1, read as the reverse complement.
AGCTAAGGTGAAATGGATCATTTATGAGCTAACTTAGTTGAAATGGGTCATTTATGAGCCAACTAAGGTCAAATGGATCGTTTTTGAGGTAATAAGGTGAAATGGATCGTTTTTTAGCTAACTTAGGTGAAATGGATCATTTATGAGCTAACTTAGTTGAAATGGATCGTTTTTGAGCTAACTTAGGTGAAATGGATCATTTATGAGCTACCTTAGTTGAAATGGATCGTTTTTGAGCTAACTTAGGTGAAATGGATCATTTATGAGCTAATTTAGTTGAAATGGATCTTTTTGAGCTAACTTAGGTGAAATGGATCATTTAAGAGCTAATTTAGGTGAAATGGATCGTTTTTTAGCTAACTTGGTGAAATGGATCGTTTATGAGCTAAATTAGTTGAAATGGATCGTTTATGAGATAACCTAGGTAAGATGGGTCATTTTGGAGTTAACCTAGGTGAAATGGGTCATTTTAAAGCTAACGTAGGTAAAATGGATCATTTAGGAGCTAATCTAGGTAAAATGGGTCATTTTTGAGCTAACTTGGATGAACTGGATCATTTATAAGCTAACCTAGGTAAAATGGGTCATTTTAGAGCTAACTTAGGTAAAATGGATCGTCTATGAGCTAACTAAGCTAATTATGCAATTTTTGACATAAGTAAGCTAAGTACAGATCGTTTTAGAGCTAACTTAGGTAAAATGGATGGTTTTGGAGGTCAGTAAACTTATTAAGTCATTTTGGAGGAGAAGAAGCTAAGTCTAGGTCATTATGGTAAGCATTGGAGGAAATAAAGCTAAGTCTAGGTCTTTATGCATGTGTTAAGCAAAACACTAGATAAACTTACCAAGATCCAGGAGGTGTAGGAGCGGGGTGGCTCGTGTCGGTAGCTGGAGAAGGATCGTGCGATGCTTGTCTGGAGTTATGCTGCACCAAAGATCATTTCCAATGTCTTGTTAGCATGATGACACTCAAATGTTAAGACTAGCAAGTAATGTCCATTCAAATAAAACTCACCGTGGTCCCAGGAGCAATCACTGGCATCGGCGGAGCGGTCTGACCTGTCTTCTCGCACACAGACTGCACATTTGGTTTGGACGACTCAGTCATACTAGTTAGTAATGAGACAAACACTACATGAATGTTTTGGCTAATCTGCAGAAGAAACTTACCACAAGGAGCTCGTACATGGCCCTTGCCTGCATGTCATTCCGTGCCCTCTCCTCCTCCATCATCTTTGTCGTCCTGTCCTCCAACTCCCGCTGCCTCTCCGCCGCCTCTGCCAGAAGTTTCTCCGTTCTATCTCTCTCACTCTGTATAGCAGCCTGCAACACCACTCACATGACCATTTGTAATCAATGATGGAAGCGCACACAATGTAATGGAGAAAGATAACTGAGTACGTATCACTAACCTTGATGGCGAGTTTCACTGGCCGTTCACGAGGCCTTATCTCAGGAGCGGAGCTCGACTGGCGCGCCTTGATCTCCGGGAGAGTGCTAGGACAACGGATAAGTCCACATCCAATGGCTATGGAGCCATGGGACCTCCCGCCACCAGATATCATCACCAACTCTGGATCAATGGGACCCTGGCTCGTGTTAAAGTCCTCCCCTTTCCTCGCCTTCCCCTCATCTCTATATCTCACAAGCTTGTTGTGGGAGGAGATGTTGGTGAAGTTGTTTGCATCATCGAGGTCAGACTGAGAGAAAGCCTTGACTTTCTTGAAAGAGGCAGTGTGGGCTATGGCATACAGGTCGTACACCTCTGGCACCTTATCCGCCTTATTGTAGCATGCCTGAAAGAGAGAAACAATGAAAATTAGTAATTAAAGGGCTCAAGCTAGCATGATGAATGAATTGCATGAATCATGAAGCAAACCACATACCCAGTTGCGCCCGAACTGATATAAGTTGGAGCTGCCTTGATGGTGTGGCACACCTTCCATTAGGGCACATTTGTCCTTGGCCTCGTTGTGGAGGGCTAGCCATTGTTTTGAGCACCACTCATCGACCAACACCTCCCAACAATCCATCTGATCCGCACACCATCTCGGAGGCGCCTAAGTTAGCAAATAGAAACTTGAGCGCTACGGCTAAGAATTACTAAATGAAGGAACTTAAGTAGAGAAGGCCTTAAGAATTACCTTCATGTACTGCTCCTTACTCAGGAACTTATCGCGGCACGCCGGCTTGGTCTTCTTGATACCACGCAAGGCGTAGTAGTCTCGAACAGCCTGCACCCGAGCCTCGTGCCGTAAGTTCTGGAGTAGGCGCTTGCAGACGTTCTCGATAACATGTGCCGCGTCCTCCTCGTATCCCTCCTCACACCTGTAGAATGTCTGCAATCAAATGAGACAATATTGATTAGTACAATTAATAACTAGCTAGTTGAAGATTTTTAAATGTGTAAAGGATAAATTACCCAGAACTTTCTGATCACCATGTCTGCCCTCGTGTCGCACACAACACCGTCGATAATCTCATCCGGCGGGGCCGGGGCAGCCACGTAGTGCTCCCAGCTCAATCCAAGCTCTGGAAGCCGACCCTCACCAGGCAACGTGACAAACCCCGGGAAGTTTTGCCGGCAAAGAACTCCAAGGACGGAGTTGGGCCGGCAGACACTATGATGGTGGTCCCAACCCCTGCAACATGACAAGGCCAACGCATTAGTTATTTGAAGAAACGTGAATGCAGAAGGTACAAAAATATTAAATGGACTTACGTACCTCTCCCCATCAGGGAAAATCAACCACCTCTGCTCGCGGGTCACCAGCACGGACGGGAGCCGTGTAGCACCACGCTGGTAGACGTTGCCCCCCTCCTCCCCCTCCTCATCAGTCGGCTCCCCGCCATCATCAGCATGGCCACTCGGCTCCCCGCCATGCTCAGGCTGACCCGACCAGGTACCCCATCCAGACATGTGCTCCTCCGGGGTCTCGTGGGCCGAAGGCCCGTCGACCCGAGGCTCGTGGGCCGAAGACTCATGGACCGGAGGCTCATGGACCGGAGTCCGTGCAGCCTCCTCCTCAGACGAGTCCACCCTAGCAGTCACGTGCTCGGGTGAAACAGCTGGGGGCGGTGGCGAGGAAGGCGCCGTAAGAGTCACCCTACCTCCTCTCCCGCGACCACGTGCTCCACCTCCTCTCTTCTTCTTACCTCGTCCCCTGCTGGGCACCACGGTCGATGAAGAAGGGCCCGACGGTGTCGCCATACTGTCCAGCAACGCTCGGCGGAGAGGTGCGTGTGGAATGGAAGACCTCGCACCACGCGCCGACGAAGAAGGGGCCTCGGTGCGCTCCCGACCAGCGCCCACCATCTTTCAACACCTGCCATGACAAAGAATAAACGAAATTAGTACAACATAAAAAAGTACCGACATGAATAATAATATGTATATCACTTAAGTGTATCATCATCAAGTACAACATAAAAAAATTGAATACCTGACACTACTAATAATCTCGATCAGTATCATCAATAAATGCATAATCATCATCATCACTATAATCAATGATGGGCTCATAGGGTTCATTGGCATCAACATGTGCAAGGCCACCTTGACGTAATCGGTCAAGCATTGACAGGTCATCCGCAGCAGTAACCTCTTCTTGTTCCGGCTCTTCTTGTTCCTCCTCTGGGGTGATGTCGGATTCATTGTCGCTGTCTACTTCAATGTTTTGGGGTGAAGTATAGCGGTTCTTGAAACGCTTTTTGGAAAGACGTGTCTCTTGGAAGAATTCTCCTTCATATGTGTCTGGGTTAATGTGAGGTTCATAATCCTCTTCCTTTGGGGGAGAAAGTCTAGCACATGGCGGCACTTCATAAAGGACATCCCAACCTTTCAGATTTGGATTAGTTTGGCAGGCCCATGGTAGATAGAATACTTGGGTCGCCTATTGAGCCATAATATAGACATCAGGAACATCTAAATGAGTGCTTTGGTTGATTTCAACTAGCCCTATATGTTCATGAGTCCTTCTAGTCTCCTTCGGCTGAAACCAATAACATTTGAAGACTACGACATTCGGTGGGTTTTCACCATAGAACAGAAGTTCATAAATTGCTTCAACTCTCCCATAATACTCGGTACCTCCTTCGCCGATAGCAGATACACAACAATTTGTAGACTTTCGGTCGACCATAGATAGCTCTTTGCCATAGGTACGAAAGCGATACCCGTTGATGTCGTACTTGTCAAATGAACGGACCTTATAGTTAAAACCATTAGCGACTTGTCTCAATTCGGTGTCCATAGACTCTAAATTAGCCTACAAGTTTAATATGAAAGGATTGTTGCATTATGCACAAATTAGCGAATGAAATGAAATTGTCTTATAGAAATTACCGTTTGTTTGAACCAAGAGATGAAACCGGGATAGCCACCTCCTTGCTTTGCGAGAAGCTCATACTCTTCGACGGAATCCTTTTGGATCTCCGCTCCATACGAGAATATGGCGACATATCGACTGTATGACATATCCAGGAATAAGAGTAGTTCAAAGGAAATAGAAGTTGCGAAACAATGTACCGAGAACTTACTCGATGTACGGCCGCACTTCTATCAGGTTGTTGAAGATATACAATGAAATGGTCCGCCATTCTTCGTTATCCAAAGATACTGGATGTGAAACACTAGCTGGTGCGAGATTCCCATTGAATAGGATGAGGTTGGATCCACCCATTTCTTCTAGCACGCCAGGCGATAGTTCTTTCGCACAAAGAACACGGAAGAAATAGCTGAGTTCTGCCAGTACTAGCCATTCATCCTCAGGGATGAAGCCACGCAACATCACCGGCATTACCCGCTCAATCCATATGTGCCAATCATGACTCTTGAGACCAAATATCTTCAGTTTATCAATATTCGCTGCATACCCATCGGGGAACATCAACTGCTGTTGCACCCACAAGAGAATTTCCCTCATAGCTGGCCTTCCAAGATTGAACCATGCCTTTGGCTTCGTCCAGTTCTGCTTTCCTTTCGGTTCTTTCATGTTTTGTAACGGCCTATCACATAGCGCCTCCAGATCGACTCTAGCCTTAGTATTATCCTTTGACTTCCCATCTATGCCGAACAATGTACCAAAAAGTGCCTCGGCGATATTCTTCTCAGTGTGCATCACGTCGATGTTGTGTGGGTAAAGGAGGTCTTTGAAGTAAGGCAGATCCCATAAGCATGTTTTGTGAGTCCACGCGTGCTTAGTATTATACCCCTTGAAGTACCCTGGACGTTGTGGATCTGGCTCGAGAGCGTTTAACTGATCCAGGGTCTGTTGGCCTGTCAATGGCAGGTGGTGCAGAGTTTTTGACAACTCTACCCCTGATGAAGTTCTTCTTGTCTTTCCTGAACTTATGGCGAGGATCCAGGAACTGTCTATGCATGTCGAAGCAAGAAAACTTGCGACCGGCCTGAAGCCAACGAAACTCAAGAGCTCCCTTGCATGTGGGGCACGGGAACCTTCCATGCACACACCAGCCAACGAATAGCGCATACGCCGGCAAGTCATGCGTCGAGTACATGTACCAGACACGCATTATGAAGTTCCGTTTGCTAAAGGCATCGTATGTCTTGAACCCATTATCCCAGGCTTCTTGCAATTCGTCCTTAAGCGGCTGCATGTACACATTCATATTTTTGCCCGGATAGTTGGGTCCTGGAATTATCAACGTCAGGAAAATGTTCTTTCTTTGCATAATCTGTCCGGGGGGGAGATTGAGTGGAAAGACAAATACGGGCCAACAACTGTATTGGGCTGCCGTCATACCAAACACACTGAACCCATCCGTGCTGATGCCGACTCGAGGATGCCTCGGATCTGCCGCTTTGTCAGCATGTAATTCATCAAACTTTTTCCACGCAACACCATCCGATGTGTGTACCATCATCAGATTCCCATCTGCATCTAGTTCGGTTCTTTTGCCTGTTTTGTGCCATGTCATCTGTCTGGCCGTCTCTTCGACCATGAAAAGACGTTGAAGTCTTGGTACGATTGGCATATACCGAAGAACACTAACGGGGATTTTGGTCTGTGTCTTCTCACCCATACCGTTGTCTACCACAATATACCTGGAAGACTTGCAAATGGGACAATAGTTCAAGTCCGCATAGTCAAGCCTAAATAAGGCACATCCTTTCTCACAGGCATGTATCTTCTCATAGGGCATCTTCAGTGCACGGAGGATTTTGTCCGACTGGTACAGGTTTGCAGGCATTACATGGCCTTTGGGTAGAAAGCGTCCAAATACTGTCATAATTGCGTCATAGCATTCTCTGCCCAAGTTGAACTGAGCCTTCAGAGCCATTACTTGTGAGATGGCATCCAACTGACAAAGCTCAGTGTGCTCGTGGAGCGGACGTTTCGAAGACTCCAACATTTCATTGAAGGCCTTTGCAGATTCCTCCATCTCCTCGTCCGAATCCCGAGCATCATCATAGCCTTGCACCATGTTTTCCATCCCGGTACCATGCTCGTCGGTGCGACGACGATCCACCTCAGCTCGGTCACGTTGGGCAGACTCACCATGAAATGTCCACACCGTATAATCGGGCGTAAAACCACTCTTCTGCAGGTGTTTGCCCATTTCAGCCTCTGTCTTCTTTTCCCAATTGCCGCACCGGAAACAGGGGCACCAGGTTTTCTTTTGGCCATTTGCAAATGCGGCTTGCACAAACCCCTTAGTTTTTGTGAACCATTCAGCGCTCCATTTGTTCTGACCAGTGTGACCGGTATACATCCAAGCACGGTCACTCATCTTGACTTTCAGAGCTACTGGACACACAACAATTATATATGTAATTCACCATGTATATATTCATCAGTTGATCTACTTTGTCAATTTTATTACGTCCATGCAACCTACACTCTAATAGGTAATGATAGGTCCTAATCCCACCCGTGTATGTGTAGATTGGGTTCATTTTCCCATGCTATGCTCCGGATCCGACGCAAAATTTCGGCAGCACCTCCCCGCTGTTCTCCTGATACACGTCTCTGCAATAAACAGAGAGGATGTGTACCCGGAGAACAACAGGGGAGGCACTGACGAAATATATGCGTCGGATCCGGAGCAAAGCATATGGGAAAACGAACCCAATCTACACATACTCGGGCTGTCCATGGATAGCGTTGGACAATTCGAAAGAATCAAGGTTATAAATATGCAAATGCATGCATATTTATAACTATGACGCTTTCGAACGGGAGACACATATTGGTTACGCATACTGATGATTCAAGACACATATATAGCTAGCTATCAAGTTTCATCGGAATAGATCAAATAATTAATGGGGGAGGAGGACTTGTCATTTGTGCTCACCCACGAACGAAGGGGCAGAGCTCGTCAAACGCACGGCGAGGTCGTCGAACACCAAACCTCGCAGCGATGAAACAACTGCACATTTAAAACTACACGATCAACACAATTATATATGATGTTTTTCATAACAAAATCGAAAAATATATGACCTAACTAATAATTCACAAATATATGACCCCGTCGGCCTCTGGAAGGCCAAAGAACACCTTTTCGGGAGGTGTCGGTGGTCGGGGTGTCCTGTCGGTGTCGGGGTGCCATGTCGGGGTCGGGGTGCTGTTTCGGGTCGGGGGGTCGGGGTGTCGTGTCGATGTCGGGGTAGTGCCGTGTCGGTGTCGGGGTGTTGTTTCGGGGTCGGGTGTGGTGTCGGGGTCAGGGTGTCGGTCAGGCTCGGGGTCGGGTGTCGGGTCAGGCTCGGGGGTCAGGGTGTCGGGGTCGGGGTGTCGGGGTGTCGGGGGGTGTCGGGGTCGGGGTCTCGGGGTCGGGGTGTCGTGTCGGGGTGCCGGGTCGGGGTCTTTTTTCCTTTTCTTCTTCTTCCTTCTTCCTTTTCTTCCTTTTCTTCCTTTTTTTCCTTCTTCTTCTTCTTCTTCTTCTCCTTTCCTTTTTCCTCTTCTTCTTCTCCTCCTCTCCTGTTTTGTTCTTCTTCTTCTTCCTCTTCTTCTTTTTTCTCCTCCTCCTCCTCTTCTTCTTCCTTTCCTTTTTCCTCTTCTTCTTCTCCTCCTCTCCTGTTTTTTTCTTCTTCCTCCTCTTCTTCTTTTTTCTTCTCCTCCTCCTCTTCTTCTTCCTCCTTTCCTTTTTCCTCTTCTTCTTCTCCTCCTCTCCTGTTTTTTCTTCTTCTTCTTTTTCTTTCCTAAAACTGAACTAAACCTAAAACTAAACCTAAATCTAATCTAAACATAAACCTAAAACTAAAAAAACAGAAAAAAAGGAAAAAACTAAATCTAAACCTAAACCTAAACCTAAAACTAAACCTAAAACTAAAACTAAAACTAAATCTAAACTAAACATAAACATAAACCTAAAACTAAAAAATAGAAGAAAAAAAAGGAAAAACAGAGGAGAGGTAGAGCTCACCTGGGCCGATGGAGGAGGTGGCCGGTGGAGGAGGGGGGCGGGGCGGCGGCGCGGCCCGGGGCGGGGTGGCGGTGGGCGGCGCACGTGTGTGGGAGGGAAACAGAGAGAGGGGGGGTGGGGCGCGCCGGCCGTCAGATACGTTTAATCTTGGCCGTCCGCCACCTTTGCCGTCCGCTAATGTGCGCTTTGCCGTCTGCTAGCGGACGGCAAAGAACAGGCTGATGGCAAAGGCTTTCTTTGCCATCAGCCTGTTCTTTGCCGTCTGCTTTCAGGTAGCTGATGGCAAAGAGCTTCTTTGCCGTCCGCTAGCTGACGTCAAAGAGCTGGCGGATGGCAAAGTAGCTAATTCCAGTAGTGGCAATATGACAATGATGCTCAAGTCATGTATATGATGATGATGGAAGTTGCATGGAAATATATCTCAGAATGGCTATGGAAATGCCATGATAGGTAGGTATGGTCGCTGTTTTGAGGAAGGTATATGGTGGGTTTATGGTACCGGCGAAAGTTGCGCGGTACTAGAGAGGCTAGCAATGGTGGAAGGGTGAGAGTGCGTATAATCCATGGACTCACATTAGTCATAAAGAACTCACATACTTATTACAAAAGTTTATTAGCCCTCAAAGCAAAGTACTACTACGCATGCCCCTAGGGGGATAGATTGGTAGGAAAAGACCATCGCTTGTCCCCGACCGCCACTCATAAGGAAGACAATCAATGAATACCTCATGCTCCAACCTCGTTACATAACGGTTCACCATACGTGCATGCTACGGGAATCACAAACCTCAACACAAGTATTTCTACTAATCCACAACTACCCACTAGCATGACTCTAATATCACCATCTCTATATCGCAAAACTATTGCAAGGAATCAAACATATCATATTCAGTGATCTACAAGTTTTATGTAGGATTTTATGACTAACCATGTGAATGACCAATTCCTGTCATCTCTCTAAATAGATATAAGTGAAGCAAGGGAGTTTAATTCTTTCTACAAAAGATATGCCCGCTCTCTAACAAATATAAGTGAAGCAAAAGAGCATTCTACAAATGGCGGTTGTCTAAGTGAAGAGAAACAGGCAATCCAAACTTCAAATGATATAAGTGAAGCACATGAAGCATTCTATAAAGCCATACTCAAAAGATATAGGTGAAGTGAAAATAGCATTCTATAAATCAACCAAGGACTACCTCATACCAGCATGGTGCATAAAAGAAAAATGAAAACTAAATGCAAAAGACGCTCCGAGATTGCACATATCGCATGAACGAGACGAATCTGAAAACATACTGATACTTGTTGAAGAAAGAGGGGATGCCTTCCGGGGCATCCCCAAGCTTAGACGCTTGAGTCTCCTTGAATATTTACTTGGGGTGCCTCGGGCATCCCGAAGCTTGAGCTCTTGCCTCTCTTCCTTCTTCTCATATCGAGACCCTCTCGATCATCGAACACTTCATCCACACAAAACTTCAACAGAAAACTTGGTAAGATCCGTTAGTGTAATAAAGCAAATCACTACTCTAAGTACTATTGCAAACCAATTCATATTTTGTTTTTGCATTGTGTCTACTGTAATATAAATTTTTCATGGCTTAATCCACAGATATGAATTGATAGTTTCATCAAAACGAGCAAACTATGCATCAAAAACAGAATCTGTCTAAAACAGAACAGTCTGTAATAATCTGAACATTCACCATACTTATGATACTTGAACAATTCTACCAAAATTATGAAAAATAAACAATTTGTATAGAAAGACAGTGCAAAAAAAATCAGAACCATTTGACGTTCCAGCTAAAAATGTAAAATCACTCACTACAGGCAAAGTTTCTGTCCTGCACCGTACAAACCATCAAGCAAATGTAAACATCCTAAAGGCAAACCTTGGCACATTATTTTTATAATACAATGGAATTGTACAAGGGGATAATTATTTTTGTTGAAAAGTTTCTGTAATCAAGATTCATAAAGTTGCCGTGAGCATGAACAAAGTTCAAGGAGCTCTCCCACTTCAACAATGCTTGTCTTTCTCACTTTCACTTTCCTTTTTGAAAAACTTTTGGGTTCCCCTCTTTATTTTTGTTGTTTTTAAACTGTATAAAAGCACTCAACAGAAATAAATGACTCTCTAAACCTTCTGGGTTGTCTCCCTGGCAGCGCTTTCTTTAAATCCATTAAGCTAGGCATATAGTGCTCAAGTAGTGTATCCACCCGGATCCCAAGGTATATCAAAGCCAATTTTAATTAGCAATGATTTGTAATTTAGTAGTGAGCACAAAGCAACATATATCATGTAATGATGAAGTCTAACTCTCTTCCTATGCATCGGCATGTCATAAAAGAACAATTCATGCACACAAAGTAAAGTCCAATGCATAGTATAAACAGTTTCTTGCAATTTTATCGTGTTGGAAACATAGAGAGGTGGAGATATAGTTCCTCTCTCATAATAATTGCAAGTAGGAGAAGCAAGCACATGCATATTATATCTATCAAAATCATCATGTGTATCGGTAAAAGGAAACCCATCAATATAATCCTTAATAAGTGCAAACTTCTCCGATATAGTGTAGTCTGGAGAATTCAAAAAGATAATAGGACTATCATGCGTGGGTGCAATAGCAACAATTTCATGTTTAACATAAGGAACTATAGCAAGTTCATCTACATAAGCATAATTCATATTTGCATCTTGGCCATAAGCATAGCAAGCATCATCAAAAAGGGATATTTCAAGAGAATCAACGGGATCATAACAATCATCATAGCAATCATCCTTTGGTAAGCACGAAGGGAAATTAAACAATGTATGAGTTGAAGAGTTACTCTCATTAAAAGGTGGGCACAGGTAGCTAGTCCGCTCTTCCTCCTTTTGTTCTTCGCTCTCATCCTCATCTTTTTCATTCAATGAGCTCACAGTTTCATCAATTTCTTCTTCCATAGACTCCTGCAAAATATTATTCTCTTCTTGGACAGCAGGGTAGTCCTCAATATATGGTTCAACATACGCATTAGAAGCATAATTATCATAGCAATATTTAAGTATGTCAAATTTTTCAGATTTGTAAAGATTAGCATCATACATTTCAATCAAAGAAGCAATTTCATAAGCACCCTTAAAAGCAACAAATTCTTCAATTTGTTGAACATCATAGTAACTATAAACACCCTTAGCATACGAAGATACGATTCCATTATCACTAAACTCACATTGATAGGGAAGGTGTTTCTTAGGGTTTTCAGAAGAACAAGTAATATCATATATTTCGCATAAATTCCAAGCATAGCATTGCAAACGATGAATTTAACCCAGTAAAATTTTCCCCTTTTCAGATATTCGGTGTCGAACATACAAGCATGCTCATCTAAAGATTTGCCCTCAACTAAGCTAGTTGGGGTTTCAGCACGAGCACAAAGGGATCGAAGATGATCCAAGTAATTAGCTTCAGCAGTGTGATAGATTTTGAGTGGTTCTTCAACCATTGGTTTAGTAGCTACAACTAATTTTTTTGGTATTTTGCGTTTCCTACCCATAACTAAATATATAAAACAACTAAGAACAAGAAATAAAAATTACTTAGTGATAAAGCAAACAAGCACACACGAGAATATTCACCCCACGCTATTGCTCCCGGGCAACAGCGCCAGAAAAAGGTCTTGATAACCCACAAGTATAGGGGATCGCAACAATTTTCGATAATTAAGAGTGTCGAACCCAACGAGGAGCCAAAGGTAGAACAAATATTCCCTCAAGTTCTATCGACCACCGATACAACTCTACGCATGCTTGATGTTCGCTTTACCTAGAACAAGTATGAAACTAGAAGTACTTTGTAGGTGTTGTTGGATATGTTTGAATGATAATAAAGAGCGCGTAAATAAAAGCGAAGGGATGTTGTAAGTAAAGAATCAATAAAGTGAATATAGCCAGTGTGGAAAAGTGGTGGTAGGAATTGTGAAATTGCCCCTAAGCAATTGGCTACTTTACTAGACTGATAGCAAGTATTATGTGGGAGAGGCCACTGCTAGCTTGTCATCCCTGACTTGGAATTCTATGCACTTATGATTGGAACTATTAGCAAGCATCCGCAACTACTAACGTTCATTAAGGTAAACCCCAACCATAGCATTAAGATATATTGGTCCCCCTTCAATCCCGTATGCATCAATTTCTATGCTAGGTTGAAGCTTCTATCACTCTTGCCCTCCAATACATATTCCTATCAACATACAACTAACCCTATGGTGTGATCCACGCGTGCGCTCATATGATGATCACCAAAGGACAGCAACATAACCACAAGCAAATTAAATCAATCATAGAAATTCATCAACCACCGATAGGACAACGAAAATCTACTCAGACATCATAGGATGGCAACACATCATTGCATAATAATATGAATCATAAAGCACCATGTTCAAGTAGAGTGTACATCAGGTTGCGGGAGAGTGGACCGCTGTAGATATAGGGGGGAAGGTGATGGAGATGTTGGTGAAGATGGCGGAGGTGTTGGTGTAGATCGCGGTGATGATGATGGCCACGGCACCATTCCAGTGCCACCTGAAGAGAAGGGGAGAGGGGGCCCCTTCGTCTTCTTCTTCCTTGACCTCCTCCCTAGATGGGAGAAGGGTTTCCCCTCTGGTCCTTGGCCTCCATGGCATGGGAGCGGCGAGAGGCCCTCCGAGATTGGATCTGTCTCTCTGTCTCTCTCTGGTTCTGCTTTCTGTTCTGCTGCCCTTTCACCGTTTCATATATATATGGAGATCTGTAACTTTGATTGTCCTGAAACCTTTGCCGTGATTTTTTACCAAAACTTAGCTTTCTTGCGGCCGAAGACGGGCATCAACCGCCTTACGGGTGGCCCACGAGGGTCAGGGGCGCGCCCCCCTTCCTTGTGGCCACCTCGGGCACCGTCTCGCGTGGATTTTTCTTTCGAAATTTTCCAAATATTCCAAAAATAAGCTCCGTCCGTTTTTATCCCGTTTGGATTCCGTTTGATATGGATATTCTGCGAAACATAAAACATGCAACAAACAGGAACTGGCACTGGGCACTGGATCAATATGTTAGTCCCAAAAATAGTATAAAAAGTTGCCAAAAGTATATGAAAGTTGTATAATATTGCCATGGAACAATCAAAAATTATAGATACGACGGAGACGTATCAGTCCTACGCTTGCCAGAAAATAAAAAGGACAAACTCAAGCCCAAGTGGGAGGGTCCCTTCATCATAGATGAAGTTCTCACTGGAGGAGCGTACCGCCTGCGAGATGCATCGGACAATCGCTTAGAGCTGAACCCGTGGAATGCTGCGAGACTCCGAAGATTCTACGCCTAGAGCCATACTCTTTGTTCGTCTTCTTCTCCCTTTGTTTCCATTTTCTCTCTCTTTAATTTTTTCTCTCAAGCTCTATAGCTCTTGTGCGGCTAAACCGCACACCTACGATGTAGACATCCTTAAATGTATACGCTCATAATACCTGGGGGCTTCTTCTACAGAAGCTTATTATTATTTTCCGAGCATTAAGCTCACCACATATGTGTCCTCTTCTCATATGTACCTTTTCTTCGCCATTATATGCACCGTTATGACTTAAGTTTTTGCCAAGATGGGTTGCCTGGCTCCTGTTCTTCTGCCCTACGTTCCCGTTTGTTTAGCTAGGGCATAAAGGGAGCACCTCTGTGATTTTTACAGTCGGGTCATACGGACTTGTACCTCAGACTGGGTGAAGCCGCAAGCTAGCGTTCTTAAGGGAATATTTGGTCGGCGGACTAAAGACGTTATACCCTAATTACACTGTGAATCCCCAGACGTTACGTATACTGCGATTCTTCAATCATAGTTCGGGCATGCATACTAACGCATGTTCACCCAGGGAAAGGAACCCTTAATGGAACTATTCTCCCTAGAAGATGTTTCTTACAATCAACAAGTAATATAACATAGCTAGCTGGATACAACTTGTCTGTTCAAGCAACTATGACCCCTACATCTGGTTTCCATGCATACCCCGGTCTATATTGCCGCTCTGGTATTCGGAAACACTCCGCACCTTCGGGTCTGAAGGTGAAAGCACAAGTGCTCCCTGGGTGGTTTTGGTAATTAATGTCAACATATCTCTTGTTGGACTAACACTTTTACCTAGTATGTTTCAGATAAGTTCAACAATGGAGTGGCATGGACTAGAGGATGTGGAACCCCTTCAAGATGCTAAGGACAAAGGATTGGCTCAAGCTTCAAGATCAAGACTCTACATTTTCTATTTTAGTGATCCAAGATCACATTGAGTCTATAGGAAAAGTCAATACTATCAAGAGGGGATGAGGTGTTGCGTAATGGCTTGCTTGCTCAAAGTGCTTAGTGATATGCTCCAAAACCCTCAACTACCTTCCCACATCCACATATGACCTAAACCAAAAGTCAAACTCGGCCTCACCGATTCTATCTATCCGGCGCCACCGAGTTTCAAATGTCATAGCCACTGCCACAAACCCTAGGCAAATCAGTTTCACCGATAGGGATCTTGGTCTCACCGAGATGGGATTGTAATCTCTCTGTGTATGTACATTACCAAAATCGGTCTCACCGAGTTTGAGCAATCGGTACTACCGAGATTACAATGCAAACCCTCTGGTTAGCTTATTACCAAAACGGTCCCACCGAGTTTGTGTAATCGGTCTCACCGAGTTTTCCTGACCAACTCTCTGGTTAGCTTATTACCAAAATCGGTCCCACCGAGTTTGTGTAATCGGTCACAACGAGATTACGTTATGCCCTAACCCTAACCATATCGGTCCTACCGAGTTGCATCTCAGTCCCACCGAAAATCCTAACGGTCACTAGGTTTGCTGAATCGGTCCGACTGAGTTTAACCATTCGGTCCCACCAAGTTTGTCAAATTGTGTGTAATGATTAGATTTTGTGTGGAGGCTATATATACCCCTCCACCCACTCTTCATTCGTGGAGATAGCCATCAGAACATACCTACACTTCCAATACACATTTTCTGAGAGAGAACCACCTACACTTGTGTTGAGGTCAAGATATTCCATTCCAACCATATGAATCTTGATCTCTAGCCTTCCCCAAGTTGCTTTCCACTCAAATCTTCTTTCCACCAAATCCAAATCCTGTGAGAGAGAGTTGAGTGTTGGGGAGACTATCATTTGAAGCACAAGAGCAAGGAGTTCATCATCAACACACCATTTGTTACTTCTTGGAGAGTGGTGTCTCCTATATTGGCTAGGTGTCACTTGGGAGCCTCCAACAAGATTGTGGAGTTGAACCAAGGAGTTTGTAAGGGCAAGGAGATCGCCTACTTCGTGAAGATCTACCGCTAGTGAGGCAAGTCCTTCGTGGGCGATGACCGTGATGGAATAGACAAGGTTGCTTCTTCGTGGACCCTTCGTGGGTGGAGCCCTCCGTGGACTCGCGCAACCATTACCCTCCGCGGGCTGAAGTCTCCATCAACATGGATGTACGATAGCACCACCTATCGGAACCACGAAAAAAACATCCGTGTCTCCAATTGCGTTTGAATACTCCAAACCCTTCTCTTTACATTCTTGCAAGTTGCATGCTTTACTTTTCGCTGCTCATATACTCATTGCATGCTTGCTTGATATGTATTGTGTTTGTTAAACTTGTGCTTAAACTCCACTTAAACTTAAGAATATTAAAAACTGCAACTTTTGGCACTTAGTGTCTAATCACCCCCCCCCCTCTAGACACCTCTTCTCGATCCTTTCAGAAGGTCGAAGCGAAAAGGTCTGCCATGACAATCGTTTGACAATCCGGTTAGGGACAAATTTGTCAATTGAAGTACATAGTCACTTGGACTCAAAAACTTCTTCCTCTATGCCGTCTAACAGGCTGTCTAGCTTACAATCCTGTTGGGAAAACTTGGCGGCTATCTTTACTTGGTCATATATCAAACTAACTGGAATTTCTTGTCCATTTGACCCTCGAGGTTCGACCCGGGCCATATGATTTGGATCAAGCTTGGTGTACCGTGTTTTTACCTTGGCCCAGGCGTCTCGCACACCTTCTTGTCAGGCTGATATCTTCCATAATCGAAAGCGCCGCCGAGCTCCCTGGAATAGCTTCACAAGCTCCTCCATACTTCCCGGAGGAGAGGCGGATGGCCACAAATCCTTGGCAACGCTCTGCATTGCTTGCCGAGCTCGCTCGTGCACTTGGGACAACTCTTGTAGTAGATCGCCTTGAGATCAGGACATTTCCTCTTCAGGACGGCCAGTCAGCATACCTGCAGACACAAATCTGTCTGCTCATTTTTTCGCTGAATTACACGGAGGTAAGTTCAAAAGCATAATGAATATGCCGCCTCATAGCCTCCTATTTTCCTTTATGGCATCAGCTAGCTGGGCTCGTACATCTTTTAGATCTTCGCTCAGCAGGGTGTTGGAATCCTGCATCTTTTTCTTATCATCCCTGACTCGTGTCAGCACACGTTCGCCTGCGTCCAGTCGCATTTCGGCCTCTTCTTTACCCGCTTGCGCTACTTTCAGTTCCTCTTTCAGTTGATCTGCTGATCCTATCGTCGGAAACGCAATAGTATTCACATTACTGGTACATTATCATACTTTTTCTGGATGGAGGGGAACATTACCAGGCGGTGCCTCCTTGGAATTCTCTAGTTCGGCGGTAACAACAGCTAGCTGAGCCCGGCACTTTTCCAGCTCATGAGATAGCATGTTGTTCTTCTCTATGAGTACCTGATTATACAATGATCCTTAATCAGTTGTTCAACTATTTCAAGTCTTAGGGGCTACTGGTACATGATTACCAGATCTGTACAATGCGTACTTACCCACATATCTTTCAAATGCTGGTTATTGGCTCTGGCAAGCCCGTCCGAGCAGCTCGGATGTACGCATCAGCTGAGCTGAAGGAATTGAACACCACTTTAGTAAAGCCAGGGTCGCGAAGAGTGGCCCTCCGGCGCTGATGATTCATGGCGCTCTCCACTTCAGAGTTCATGACTGATACATTATCCGAATCCTTTGAAGGAGGACAATCCGGTGCCACTCCCGTGTCAGCCCCCGCCCTAGAGGCAGGGTCTGGAACCTGACTGATGGAGGCGCGACCAGCAGGATCCCCGGACATAGTCCGGTGAACACTCTTCCTGATAAAACACAGTGGACAATGTCACGGTTCAATGTGACTGCCAGGGGGCATATTTAAAGCCATACCTCTTTGATGAAGGCTCGACCATGTTGTCATTTGCCTTCCTCTTTGATGATCCGCCCGACGTAGGCGCCGCTCTCTTATGGGACGCCTCTGGTGCAGCATGACGCGCCGAGTGCCTCCCCTTTGGAGCACGAGACAGTGCAGTTGGTGAGGAATAATGAGGAAGCTCTTTCGGAGGAGATGTCTCCTGGTTACTTACATGTGAGGCAAGAAGGAATCCAGGATAATCATCCATGATGGCCACTTCTGTGCCATCATCGCTCGCCTGGTAGAAGACTCCCTATTTGAATTCTACAAATATGTCCGGATCCTCTTCGAATTCGAGATCGAGGTCCCGGTTATGGTCCTCCGGCTATGGAGCGGGACTATAAATCTCCGTGATAGCCTTCCGCCATTCCTATTAAGAATGGACGGGTAAATGTCAATTAAACATGACTTGGGGAAAGGATTGAGTAAGGAGGTAGGATTAAAACTCACCCAGCTAGGGGGATTGTACATGGAGAATCCCTCTTGGCGCTTAAGATGAGTAAACTCCTCTTTCTCTCCTTTATACAGATCGACCAATATTGTGGCCAGAGCGGCAGGGGTGTCCTGACCCTTCCGTCCGCAGCGTGAGGTGTCCACTTCCCCATTATAGTACCACATAGGGAGCCCTCTGAATTGGAATGGCTGAACACCTCGCATTATGGAAGTTGCCATTACCTCGATTATTGATAATCCGGACTGGGCAAGTGTCCTTATCTTTCCCATTAATTGTTGGACTTCTGCGTTGTCTTCCTCCTCGAGGCTCTGAGGACGCCAGCTGTGGTGTTTCTTCAACGGAGCGCTGGAAAATTCGGTAAGGCCCATTCAGACTGGGTCGGGGAGAGCGACATCTTCGATATAAAACCACTCCGAGGGCCACTCTTCGAATGCCTTTTTCGGCATACCGGACAAGTATCCGGTCCCAGCTATGCGCCATATCTCGGTGCCGCCCACCTCGAATACAGATCCCTTATGAGTACGAAGGACGAGGAAGAAAAGTTTCCTCCATAAATTAAAGTGGGCCTCACAGCCCAGGAATAGCTCGCAAAGAACGACAAAACCCACGATATGCAGGATGGAGGCTGGAGTGAGGTTGTGCAGTTGGAGGCCGTAGTACTATAGTAGACCTCGGTGGAAAGGGTGGATTGGAAACCCGACGCCTCTTATTAAGAAGGATATGAAGCACACTCGCTGCCCCCTAGTTGGATTAGGGAAGTTTTCGGCCAGGGTTCGCCTGTAAAGGAGGTTAATCTTGCCCGAACGGGGACTAGATCCGCGGGGGGAAGGAATCCCTATGTTTGAAGCTTACTCAACTGGTCATGGGATACTGAACATTTCTCCCAATCTCCTTTTTCAGAGCCGTGGGGGCGGGAGGACGAACTGGGAACGCTAGCCATGTTGGAATGGTTTCTCCTAGCAAGCTCTAAGGATTTTCCGCCTGGTGTGAGATGGCATCTGAGATCCGATCCACTTAAATATACGCCTTTCTTACATGGCCAGGGTGTTATGTGCAAAAATACTCTGACCTTTCGTGTTCGCTCGACACGTGGAAGCCAAAGCGATGGAGGCGCAGAAGCCAATGGGTACGACATTAAATGGAAATCTGAGTATAACTCCTCGGATCAGACGCTCTAAAGTATTCGGAGGAAGAACCCGCCTTGCAATGCCGAAGACTATTAGCGCGCTGGACACATCGTCATTGAAGTCTAGTTCGGGGGCTACTGGGGGAGTCCTGGATTAAGGGGTCCTCGGGTGTCCGAGATATGTAATGTGGGCCGGACTGATGGGTCATGAAGATACAAGACAGAAGACTTCCCCCCGTGTCCGGATGGGACTCTCCTTTGCGTGGAAGGCAAACTTGGCGTTCAGATATGAAGATTCCTTCCTCTGTAAATCGACTCTGTACAACCCTAGGCCCCTCCGGTGTCTATATAAACCGAAGGGTTTAGTCCGTAGAGGCAATCACAATCATACAGGCTAGACATCTAGGGTTTAGCCATTACGATCTCGTGGTAGATCAACTCTTGTAATCCTCATATTCATCAAGGTCAATCAAGCAGGAAGTAGGGTATTACCTCCATCAAGAGGGCCCGAACCTGGGTAAACATCGTGTCCCCCGTCTCCTGTTACCATCGATCTTAGCTGCACAGTTCGGGACCCCCTATCCGAGATCCGCCGGTTTTGACACCGACACCGGCCCAGCGCGCCGCGCCTCGTCCACGTGCTCGCACCGAATTCTCGCCAGAGTCCGGGTTGGAGCCACCGCCGCCCCGCTTGTCCCCTCCCGCAAGCTGGACTCGCACCCCCTCCTATAAATGCCTCCCCCTGACCTCTCTCTCCTCACCCCGCCCCACCATCGCCAGCGCCGCCGCCGCCGCAAGTCGTCGCCGTCGCCGCAAGCCGCCGCCCGCGCCGCCGCTGCCCCGCTTCGCCTCCCCGCACCGTCGCCCCACCTCGCCGCCGTCGCCCCGTCACCGGAGCCGCTGGATCTCGCCACCGCCCCGGATTCCGTCGTCGGTTTTCTCCGGTTAAATGGTATAAAAACCGTTCGTTTTCCCAGTTTATTTTTTAGATCGGTTTTTCTTTTTTTGTTTTAGTCTAATTAGTAAACGTTCGCTGGTTAGATCATTTTAATGAACAGTTTTTGTTCATTAGAATCTGTTAGCGAATGTTCGCTCGATAGTTTTTTTCTTTTTAGTTTTATTTTTGGCCAGGGACCGATCCGTAATAACTTCTATCGCAGATTAGTCCCTGAACTTTAAAGCTCCGCTACTTTTTGCTCGTTTGTCCAAATCCAATGAAACCAGCACCAAATCTTTGTCTTGTTCCCCTCTTTCCAGATAATCAACTTGAATATGATTTTGAAAATTTAAAATTTGGTTTCAAGCAGATTTGATTTTGAACTTCTTTTGATCGTAGTTTGAGTTTCGTAGCTTCAATTCGATTGATTCTTTTTGCAAATCGAAGCTCTTCACTTGAACCTTCAGTTTGGATCTTTTCTTTTGGGTTGTACCTTTGCATCTTATGCTTGAGTGCTTATGTATGCTATTGTTTGTTCATGATAGAGTTTTTGGAGTGCGAGGCTTGCTACTACGAATCACTAGGGTTTTTCGATCATCGGCAAGGCAAGTAACACTTTGATCATATCCCTTATTACCCAGTTTTTATGCATTAGTTTCAACCCTCAATCATTGCATGAGTAGGATTTGACAACATGTGGGTAATTGGGAAGTAGTTGATGAGGTAGAAACCTATGGACTTTTATTCAAACCCTGGGAGTTCTACGTTATGCTTATACTGCTATGCTATGCTCGTAGGCGTGGTTTCGTTTGAGTGATCCATGACAGATGTGAGAGTTACTATTAATGGTTAAACTTAAGATGGCTACTTTAATACACATCTGGGTGGATTGGTTGCGGGCACCTGGAGCAATCCAGTGTTGTCCTAGGATATCCCGGAGAACCCCTGTGATCATCCTATGGTTTGCCACCCAGTCTCAAAGGGATCATAAGATTATTCATGCTAGAAACTTCCGTGTGCAGCCACAAGCCATTATGGGCTCTAGCATAGTTGAGTAAGTTGTGTGACCTCTTTCAGTGGTGGGGTAGCAGATGTAGGGGATGTAGGTGGTATTGTCTACCTAGAGTAAAGAGTTAATGCTTCTGAAAGACTGTGTCTCGGTCATCCGTTTCTCAAACATCATGTAGTGCGATAAAATCCAATGGAGGAGATCGAGTCTTGTGGAGAAAAGTGTGCAAACCTCTGCAGAGTGTATAAACTAATCATAGTTAGCCGTGTCCCAGTTATGGACATTTTTGAGTATCTGGTACTTGAATTATTGGTTTGATCTCATCACTCTACTTAATTAACTTGTTTGGTCATAATTATTATTTTGGGATTGAGTTGGAGGAACCTTCTCAATAATTTTCAACCAACTTGATAGTTAAATAAAATATATTACTTTGTTGTAGGAAAAAATAGCTTTATGCAAATGATAACCGTAGAGCCTCCACCAGCCATATATGCATGTAGTGATAGTTGTTATTTGTTCATTTCTCTATTGTGTTATCTTGCCAGCATATTCCATGTGCTAACCTACACAGGCTGCAACGTATTATGTTTCAGAATTTTCAGACGAAGAGTAAGGTGCGCTAGGTCGTTGTCATGCACTCAGTTTTGTCGTGGAGTTGGATGGACTCTTCTACCTTCGAAGCTTTCGCTGTTATCGTGTTTAGATGGCCTTCAGCCATATTATAGTAATAAGTTCTCTTTTGAGACATTTGATATAATAAGTGTGTGATTGAACTCTGTTATAAATCCTCGAGTACTGTGTGTGTCAACAATACCAATCCAGGGATGACACTTAAGCACAGAGACTTGACCATCTGAGGTCGGGTCGCTACAAGATGGTATTAAAGCACATGCTGACTGTAGGACGCGACCACTAGGACAAGCCACATGATGCTCTTATCTACTCATTTATGCCTTCTCTCCATTTTGTACTCTATAGATGGCAGACCCAAGGAACAAGTCCACTCAACCGGATGACGACACACCTTTTGGAGGACACTTGAAGGAAGTCACTAGGTACCTGCGCATCGGCATACCAAAGTTTCACCGGGACCTACACTGCCACTTTACCAGAAGAGGAGCACTGGATGATTCGAGTTCATGTTCTAGGAAGGACATTCACGCTAGTTACTGAGCCCATACAGTTTTCCTTTGATGCACCAACCTGGAGTCTAGGAAAGAGCATGGCCGCCCACATCGCCATGGGATGCATCGGCAAGGTATACGACAAGGATAGTAAGGACACCATCTACCAGATATGTGGACGCCGAGACGAGCAATGAGAGATGATTTGCACCAGGAAGGATAGATCCATTGCAGCCTACATCCAGGAGTTAAGTAGCACATTTGTCGTCAGGAGAACCAGATGTGCGCCAGCATGATAGACATGAAGAAAGTGATGACCAGGAACATGGAGGTAGAAGAGGAACTCAAGTCTACACGCGATGGATATGAAGAAGAAATTGCAGTACTACTAGAGAAGAATGAAGACTTGAAGAAGAAGCTAGGATTATTCATGGGAGATCCCAAACCTGAGGAGGACAACCATCCTGAAGACTACATCATAATCGATGCTACCTCTTGAGCACTGCGTTGGTTTTCCCCGAAGAGGAAGGGATGATGCAACACAGTAGCGTAAGTATTTCCCTTAGTTTATGAGAACCAAGGTATCAATCCAGTAGGAGGCTACGCGTGAGTCCCTCGTACCTGCACAAAACAAATAAATCCTCGCAACCAACGCAAATAGGGGTTGTCAATCACTATAAGGCCACTTACGAGAGTGATATCTGATATATATGATAAGATAATATTTTTGGTATTTTTATGATAAATATGCAAAGTAAAATAAAGGCAAAGTAAATAGCAAAGGAAATAACTAAGTAGTAGGGATTAATATGATAAAGATAGACCCGGGGGCCATAGGTTTCACTAGTGGCTTCTCTCAAGAGCATAAGTATTCTACGGTGGGTGAACAAATTACTGTTGAGCAATTGAGAAAATTGAGCATAGTTATGAGAATATCTAGGTATGCTCATGTATATAGGCATCACGTCCGAGACAAGTAGACTGACTCCTGCCTGCATCTACTACTATTACTCCACTCATCGACCGCTATCCAGCGTGCATCTAGAGTATTAAGTTAAAAACAGAGTAACGCCTTAAGCAAGATGACATGATGTAGAGGGATAGACTCATGCAATTTGAAGAAAACACCATCTTGTTATCTTCGATGGCAACAATGCAATACGTGCCTTGCTGCCCTTACTGTCACCGGGAAAGGACACCGCAAGATTGAACCCCAAGCTAAGCACTTCTCCCATTGCAAGAAAGATCAATCTAGTAGGCCAAACCAAACTAATAATTCGAAGAGACTTGCAAAGATAACCAATCATACATAAAAGAATTCAGAGAAGATTCAAATATTATTCATAGATAGACTTGATCATAAACCCACAATTCATCGGTCTCAACAAACACACCGCAAAAAGAAGATTACATTGAATAGTTCTCCACAAGAGAGGGGGAGAACATTGTATTGAGATCCAAAAAGAGATAAGAAGCCATGTAGCTACTAACTATGGACCCGTAGGTCTGAGGTAAACTACTCACACTTCATCGGAGGGGCTATGGTGTTGATGTAGAAGCCCTCCGTGATCGATGCCCCCTCTGGCGGAGCTCCGGAACAGGCCCCAAGTTGGGATCTCATGGATACAGAAAGTTGCGGCGGTGGAATTAGGTTTTTGGCTCCGTATCTGATCGTTTGGGGGTACGTAGGTATATATAGGAGGAAGGAGTACGTCGGTGGAGCAACAGGGGGCCCACGAGGGTGGAGGGCGCGCCTGGTGGGGGTGGGCGCGCCCCCCTACCTCATGGCCTCCTGTTTCCTTTCTTGACGTAGGGTCCAAGTCTCTCTGGTCTTGTTCGTTGAGAAAATCACGGTCCCGAAGGTTTCATTCCGTTTGGACTCCGTTTGATATTCCTTTTCTTCGAAACCCTAAAACAGGCAAAAAACAACAATTCTAGGCTAGGCCTCCGGTTAATAGGTTACTCCCAAAAAATAATATAAAAGTGGATAATAAAGCCCAATAATGTCCAAAAGAGTAGATAATATAGCATGGAGCAATCAAAAATTATAGATATGTTGCAGACGTATCAAGCATCCCCAAGCTTAATTCCTGCTCGTCCTCGAGTAGGTAAATGATAAAAACAAAATTTTTGATGCGGAGTGCTACTTGGCATAATTTTAATGTAATTCTTCTTAATTGTGGTATGAATATTCAGATCCGAAAGATTCAAGACAAAAGTTCATATTGACATAAAAATAATAATACTTCAAGCATACTAACAAAGCAATTATGTCTTCTCAAAATAATATGGCTAAAGAAAGTTATCCCTACAAAATCATATAGTCTGGCTATGCTCTATCTTCACCACACAAAATATTTAAATCATGCACAACCCCGATGACAAGCCAAGCAATTGTTTTGTACTTTTGACATTCTCAAAACTTTTTCAATCTTCACACAATACATGAGCATGAGCCATGGATATAGCACTATAGGTGGAATAGAGTGGTGGTTGTGGAGAAGACAAAAAGGGGAAGATAGTCTCACATCAACTAGGCGTATCAACGGGCTATGGAGATGCCCATCAATAGATATCAATGCGAGTGAGTAGGGATTGCCATGCAACGGATGCACTTGAGCTCACTACAAAAAAAGACACATCCATGACATTTTGGGCCGAACGAATTTTTTTCCTTTCATACATATGACACTTCTATGACGATAATTGTGACAAAACCCGGTATCATCATAGATGTGGTGGGATCCTACTTCTATGACAAAAAATCATGACAGAAAATAGGCTTTTCGTCCTGGGCGGGCCGGAGACGCAGCTGCATGACATTCTTTGGGCCGTCCATGACGAAAAAAACCGTGGTAGAAGCGAGGGCGAGAAAAATTTCGGGGAGTTCACGGTTACGGTGGGAGGTCGGGGGCCGAGCGATGCGTGTTTCTCTCGTACACGTACGCGCGTGTGTGCGAGGCGTTGGCTCTAACTGAACCCGAGCGAGGCATTGGGCTCTAACTGAACCCCAGCGATTGCACTGCAGGCTACGCATTACTGAACCCGAGCGATCGATCGATGGATGTTAACTGAACCCGATCGAGCAATTCCTTCGCTACTACTGCTAACTGAAGCCGATCGATGCTTCCTCTGGGTTGAACAGTGAGCGTTGCGGTGGGGTTTGGATGAACAGTGAGCGGTGGCGTTGCCTCTGGATGAACATGACCCCGTGGTGTGGTGGAGGGCTGGATGAACAGTAGACGGTGGAGGGGTGCCCGTGGAGGGGTGGTTGAACATGACCCCGTGGTGTGGAGGGCTGGATGAACAGTAGATGATGGAGGGGTGGTTGAACAGTAGCCAGTGGAGTAGCGCGATGGAGGCTGGATGAACAGGAGCCCGTGGAGGCTGGAGGAGGTCGACAGTAGCCCGTGGAGGCTGGAGGAGGTCGACGGTGGAGATGAACAGTATCCCGTGGAGTCCTGTTTTGCGGTACGCCACACCCCTCTCGATGAACAGGAACCCTGTTTCGACCGTAGGAGGTCCGTTTCGTCCGTTTTGCGGTATGCCACACCCCTCCCGATCAACAGGACCCCCGTTTCGACCGTAGGTGGTCCGTTTCCTCCGTTTTGTGGTACGCCACACCCCTCCCGATTAACAGGACCCCCGTTTCGACCGTAGGAGGTCCGTTTCCTCCGTTCTGGGGTACGCCAGGCCTCGTTTCCATCGCTTGTTCCATCCAAGCCCTCCCGATGAACACGACCACGCATTCCGTTCCGACCTAGCCGGTTGGCTCTCACGCATTTCGTTGCCTCCCGATGAAAACGACGCATTCTGTTGCCTCCCGATGAACACGACGCATTCCGTTGCCTCCCCATGAACACAACACATTCCGTTGCCTCCCCATGAACACGACGACGACGCTGTTTCTCCGTTCCGACCCAACCATGTACACGAGCCCCAGCCGTACGTATGCGCGAGTAGGCGTTCGAGACCCTGCCCGTATGTACACATACGTGGCCGTATTTTCTTTCTTGCACCCTGGCCGCTGTACGTACGTGTACATGCTACATGTGCGCCTCTACTACGACATGTGCGCGCCTCTACATCGACCAGTATGTACGTACACGTTCGCGACCAGAATGACAACGCTACGTACACTTTGACCAGGTGGGTCCCGACTGTCAGGCACTTCCTTGCCTGTGAAGATGTAGCTGGTGGGTCCCAGCAGTCGGGGGGGGGGGGGGGAATCATTTTTTTTCTGGGTGCACTTCCTTGCG
>NW_024113028.1:0-9433 GCF_003073215.2 Triticum urartu | reverse complement strand
GGCCAGTGCTCCTCTGAGTGTTGGTCCAACCGAGCGATGTCCGGGGCTACCAGGGGCAACTCTGGGCTGGCCTACCCGACGTCTTGCTCATCCGGTGTGCCCTGAGAACGAGATATGTGCAGCTCCTATCGGGATTTGTCGGCACATCTGGGTGGTGTTGCTGGATTTGTTTTAACTTGTCGAAGTGTCTTGTAGAACCGGGATACCGAGTCTGATCGGAACGTCTCGGGAGGAGGTCTATTCCTTCGTTGACCGTGAGAGCTTGTCATGGGCTAAGTTGGGACTCCCCTGCAGGGATTTGAACTTTCGAAAGCCGTGCCCGTGGTTATGGGCAGATGGGAATTTGTTAATGTCCGGTTGTAGATAACTTGAACCTTAACTTAATTAAAATGAATCAACTGTGAGAGTAACCGTGATGGTCTCTTCTCGGCTGGGTCCGAGAAGCGAACACGGTGTTGGAGTAATGCTTGCCGCAGGTTGTTCTCTAGTTATTCGTTCGTGCCTTGCCTTCTCTTCTCGCTCTCTCTTGCGAATAGGTTAGCCACCATGTATGCTAGTCGCTTGCTGCAGCTCCACATATTTACCTTGCCTTACCTATAAGCTTAAATAGTCTTGATCACGAGGGTGCGAGATTGCTGAGTCCCTGTGGCTCACAAATTACTTCCAAACCAGATGCAGGGCCTGATGACTCCGTTCCAGATGATGCTCTTGAGCTCAAGTGGGAGTTCGACGAGGACTCACGCCGATACTATGTGTCTTTCCATGATGATCAGTAGTGGTGCCCAGTTGGGACGATCGGGACCGTGTCGCACGTTGGGTTTATCTTTTATTTTGGCACCGTAGTCGGGCCATGAGTGTTTGGTTGATGTAATGCTATTTATGTACTTTGGTTGACGTGGCGAGTGTAATCCAACTATGTATCTCCCCTTCTATTATCTATATATTACATGGGATGTTGTGAAGATTGCCTAACTTGCGATATTGCTTTCAATGTGGTTATGCCTCTAAGTCGTGCCTCGACACGTAGGAGATATAGCCGCATCGAGGGCGTTACAAGTTGGTATCAGAGCATTCCCCGACCTTAGGAGCCCCCATTGCTTGATCGTTTTTAGCAGCCATTGTTGAGTCTAGAAAAAAAAATTAGTCATTTAGGAATTATATATCAGAGAGTTTAGGAATTCTTTTTACTCCCCAGTCTCCTCATCGCTCTGGTAAGGCATCCTGACGTAGAGTTTTGACTATTCTCTTCTCAAATTTCACAAAAAAAAATTTAGGATCACGCGGGTATCTTGGAATCGTTCCGATGGTTTTGTGACGAGAACATTGTTCTTGGTGCCTCCTGTCTTTAGGGGTTGTGGCAGTGTCCCGGGGAGTTGAGCTCCGAGGTGTTGTCGTCACAATTTTATCGTTGCAGTTCTGGAATACCTGATTTTAGTACGCCAACATCGAAAATCTCTTTTATGCAGTTCGTTGGTGAGATAACCTCGACGCCACCCAGTACTGGGGCGGGAGTTCGGGAGTATTGCCATAACATGTATAACGGATGCTTTTCGAAGGTTGAGGTAGATGGTTTCCGAAGTTTTTTCTCGGTTATGTGTTGAAGGATGGATACAGCTGGATGTAGGATTTGCTAGATTTGGGTGAGATATTATGCTTCCCCTGTATCCCCAACACCTGATTGCATAACCGGAAAGGTTTGGGAGTTTCATAGGTGGGAATTCTTGTAGCTCTAGTTCTTCTTCCACGGATATTTGGTTTGAGATTGGGATTTCTTACCGAGTATTCGTTCTTGATCCGTACCTTGTTGATTTATTCCTCTACCTAAATTCTAAGTGGCTTCTCAATTTATGGATATGTGACCATTTCAAGTGGAATGCATTCGTTCTTATGTTCGGATGTGAAGACTTTATATTGCAATTTCAACCCGTTTTAATTCAGCTTCATTTTATCTGGCAATGTGCTAACGGTTGTCACCCTCTTCAGGATGGCTCCCGCTAAGAGCCGCAATCAAAATCAAGATCCGCCACCACCTCCTCCTCCTCCGGAGGCATGGCAAGCTGTGATGGCCGCAACCAATGCAAACACACAGTTGATCATGCAAATTCTTCAAGAGCGCAATTAAGCGAACCAAGGCAACCAAGGCAACAATCAGAATCACTTTGCTACACACAACCAGTTCCTTGCTAACGGGCCAAAGACTTTCAGCAATTGTGTTGAGGCAACTGATGCTGATGATTGACTCGTGGATCTATGCAAGCATTTCGAGTGCAGTAATGTCAGGCCTGAGGACTTCGTCAAGTTTGCTTCCTTCCAACTCAAAGACCAAGCTACAGAATGGTTCCAGCAGTACAAGGATTCAAGAGGAGGTCGTGTGATTACCTGGGATGAATTCCGTCAAGACTTCAAAGCTCATCATATCCCTCAGAGCGTGGTTGAAAGCAAGCGTGAGGAATTCCGCAACCTGAAGCAAGGCTCTTTGTCTGTCTATGACTACAACAAGTTGTTTCAGAAGCTCGCCCGCTTTGCTAAACAGGACGTCCCTGACAAGAAGAGCATGATATACCAGTTCAGGGGTGGTCTCAGAGAAGAAATCCAGCTAGCTCTTGTTCTCTTTGAGCCCTTGAGGTACGACGAGTTCTACAACATGGCATTGAAGCAAGAGGCTGCTCAACTGAGGTGTGATGCTTCCAAGAAGCGAGTCAGAGATGATACTCCTTCTTCCTCTACTCAAGTGGCCAGGCAGCAGAAGTATTGGCTTCCTCCTCCTCCGTTCCGTCAGCCGTATCAGCAGAAGAGCAAAGGTGGCAGTGGATCTTCCCACCCACCCAACCCTGGCTTTTAGAACAAGACTTCGTCTCAAGCTCCAAGATCGAGTGCTCTATATCACTGTCCGCTTTCAGAGGTCACGTGCAACAAGTGCCAACAGAAGGGTCACTATGCCAACAAATGCTTCAACCAGAGGCGTCTTCCTCCTCCTCCTCCTGTGAGATCGGCAAGTACAGCTGTGGTCAAGCATAACCCCAAGTCCGCCAAGGTCAACTTGCTGAATGCAGCTCAGGCAGAGGACTCGCCAGATGTGATTATGGGTAACCTTCCTGTTAATGACATTCCTGCAAGAGTCCTTTTTGACACTGGTGCATCTTTATCATTTGTATCGAAGCCTTTTGCATCCATGCATGATGTGCATACTATTGATTTGCCTAAGCCGATAGCGGTTTCTTCTCCGGGTTTGTTCATGAACACCAAAATGTTGGCTCCGGATGTTACTATCACGTTGGGCGATTACAAGTTTCTTTCTTCTCCAATGGTTCTTGGTAACTCAGATATTGATCTTATTCTCGGGATGGATTGGCTTTCTAAGAACAAGGCGCATCTTGATTGTGCAGCCAGGCAGATTCAATTGACTCATTCGTCTGAGGATGTAATTGTCTTTGCCGCTCGTGATGATACCATCCGTCTGTTTTCTCTCAATGAGAAGGGTGAACTGGATGCCATCTTGCAAATTCCAGTCGTTTGCGAATATCAAGACGTCTTTCCAGAAGAGCTTCCAGGAATGCCTCCGCACCGGCCAGTTGAATTCGTCATCGATCTTGAGCCTGGCACGGAACCTGTGTGCAAGCGTCCTTACAAGCTCGGACTTGAAGAGTTGAAGGAGTTGAAGAAGCAACTCGATATTCAAGAGAGAATGGGTCTCATCCGACCTAGTTCCTCTCCGTGGGGTTGTGGTGTTCTTTTTGTGAAGAAGAAGGATGGAACGGACCGACTTTGTGTTGACTACCGTCCATTGAACAAGAGGACCATGAAGAACAAATACCCACTTCCCAACATCAACGAGTTGTTTGAACAACTCAAAGGTGCCCAAGTATTCTCCAAGCTTGATCTCCGTATGGGTTATCATCAGATTCGAATCCGTGAGCAAGATATTCCAAAGACGGCTTTCAGGACAAGCTATGGTTCATATGAATACACTGTCATGTCTTTTGGCCTTATTAACGCTCCTCCGACTTTCTCTCGCATGATGAACTTCATCTTCAACGCCTACACCAATGACTTCGTTTTGGTCTATCTCGACGACATTCTGGTCTTTTCGAAGAACAAGGAAGATCATGCCAAGCACTTGCGTTTGGTACTCGATAAGCTCAGGGAACACCAGTTCTACGCCAAGTTCTCCAAGTGCGAATTTTGGCTCGATGAGGTTCTTTATCTTGGTCATATCATCTCTGCCAAGGGCATTGCGGTGAATCCTGAGAAGGTGTCTGCAATTGTGAATTGGGAACCTCCTCAGAACGTGAAGCAACTCCGTAGCTTCCTCGGTCTCGCAAGCTACTGTCGAAGATTCGTTGAAAACTTTTCTAAGATCATGAAGCCTCTCTCAAATCTTCTCCAGAAGCACGTAAAGTACGTTTGGTCTCCGGAGTGTGACATTGCTTTCAACACCTTGAAAGAGAAATTGGTCACTGCTCCAGTTCTGACTCCTCCTGATGAATCCAAACCGTACGAGGTCTTTTGCGATGCCTCTCTTCAAGGTCTTGGTGCAGTGTTGATGCAAGAGAAGAAAGTTGTGGCTTATACCTCTCGCCAGTTGAAGCCCAGTGAGAAGAACTACCCCACTCATGACCTTGAGTTGGCGGCAGTTGTGCATGCTCTTTTGACTTGGAGACATCTCTTATTGGGAAGAAAAGTGGACATTTTCACTGACCACAAGAGTCTCAAGTACATCTTCACTCAGCCTAATCTCAACCTCAGGCATACTCGATGGGTCGAAATGATTCAAGAGTATAATCCGAGTATCGAGTATACTCCAGGCAAGGCCAATGTGATTGCTGACGCATTGAGCAGGAAGGCTTATTGCAACAGTCTGATTCTCAAGCCTTATCAACCTGAGCTTTGTGAAGCTTTCCGCATACTTAATCTGCAAGTTGTTCCTCAAGGTTTCCTCGTCAACCTTCAAGTCTCTCCTACCTTGGAAGACCAGATTCGCCAAGCTCAGCTTCTTGATGCTATGGTGAAAAAGGTGAAGATTGGGATTGCCAAGAGTCAACCCAAGTACAAGTGCTACCGCCTTGATGACAAGGATACTCTCTTCTTCGAGGATCGTATTGTTGTGCCCAAAGGTGACCTTCGTAAAGTGATCATGAACGAGGCTCACAATTCTCTCCTCTCCATCCACCCTGGGAGCACGAAGATGTATCGGGACCTCAAGCAGGCCTATTGGTGGACTCGAATGAAGCGCGAGATTGCTCAGTTCGTGAACGAATGTGATGTCTGCAGAAGAGTGAAGGCAGAACACCAAAGGCCAGCTGGTCTCCTCCAACCTCTTGCCATTCCAGAATGGAAGTTCGACCACATTGAGATGGACTTCGTGACTGGGTTTCCAAAGTCCAAACGTGGCAATGATGCTATATTCGTTGTCATCGACAAACTCACTAAAGTGGCTCACTTTCTGCCTATCAAAGAGTCTATCACTGCAGCTCAATTGGCGGAGCTCTATACCACTCGAATTGTCTCGCTGCACAGTATTCCACAAGTGATCTCTTCAGACCGTGGCAGCATCTTTACCTCCAAGTTTTGGGATTCTTTTCAGAAGGCCATGGGCACCAACATCCGCTTCAGCACAGCTTTCCATCCTCAAACTAGCGGTCAAGTCGAGCGTGTCAATCAGATTCTTGAAGATATGCTCAGGGCTTGTGTGATCTCCTTCGGCATGAAGTGGGAGGATTGTCTTCCATATGTTGAATTCTCCTACAACAACAGTTTTCAAGCAAGTTCGGGCAAGGCCCCGTTTGAAATTCTGTATGGCAGGAAGTGCTGTACCCCTCTCAACTGGTCTGAAACCGGCGAACGTCAACTTTTGGGAAATGACTTAATCACAGAGGCAGAGGAAATGTGCAAAGTCATTCGAGATAACCTCAAAGCAGCCCAATCCCGCCAAAAGAGCTACTATGATAATAAGCACCGTGATTTGGCTTTCGAGATCGGAGATCATGTTTACCTCCGCGTCTCTCCAATGAAAGGTACCCGTCGCTTCGATGTCAAAGGGAAGCTTGCCCCTAGATACGTGGGACCTTTCAAGATCGTCAGCAAGAGAGGCGATCTCGCCTATCAACTCGAGCTTCCTTCAAACTTTGCAAATGTGCATGACGTGTTCCATGTCTCTCAGCTCCGAAAGTGCTTCAAGACTCCTGACCGCACCATTAACTTCGAGGACATTGAGCTCCAAGAAGATCTCTCTTATCGTGAGCACCCCGTTGCTATTCTTGAAGAGACTGAACGCAAGACTCGCAACAAGTCAATCAAATTCCTCAAAGTCAAGTGGTCACACCATTCCGACCATGAAGCCACCTGGGAACACGAGGATCACCTCCGTTTTGAATACCCGGCGTTCTTTCAGTCCTAGATCTCGGGACGAGATCCTTTCGTAGTGATGGAGTGTTGTAACACCCCGGATATGATTTCCCCAATATGTAATCCAACTCTTGCCGTTTCCGGCGTTAAGTTATTTTATTTTCTCGGGTTCGGGTTTTTGTCTCCGTGTGTTGTTGTCGTTGTTATGCATCTCATATCATGTCATCATGCGCATTGCATTTGCATATGTGTTCATCTCATGCATCCGAGCATTTTCCCCGTTGTCCGTTTTGCATT
The DNA here is from genome assembly GCF_003073215.2 of Triticum urartu. Classification (NCBI taxonomy): domain Eukaryota; kingdom Viridiplantae; phylum Streptophyta; class Magnoliopsida; order Poales; family Poaceae; genus Triticum; species Triticum urartu. The sequence continues at coordinate 2,791 of NW_024113028.1, read as the reverse complement.
CCGGCGCTCCGTTATCCTCCGGTGGTCATTTCTACCTTTCTTTTGTGTGTGGGGATTAAACATTTCCGGATTGTACCGAGACTTGCCAAGCGGCCTTGGTTTACTACCGGTAGACCGCCTGTCAAGTTTCGTACCATTTGGACTTCGTTTGATGCTCCAACGGTTAACCGAGGGACCGAAAAGGCCTCGTGTGTGTTGCAGCCCAACACCCCTCCATTTTGGCCCAAATCCCACAAAAACCCTCTCCATCATCTAGAGCGTTCGATCACGATCGTGTGGCCAAAAACCGCACCTCAATTGGACTCTCCTAGCTCCCTCTATGCCTATATATACACCCCCCTCCGAAATTCGCGGTTCCACTCTCCCCCTAACCCTAGATCCATCCTCCACAGCCGTCGAACATGTCCGAAGTCTAGCTGGACACGTCCGTCCACCGGCCCGCGCCAATAGCCGCTTGCCACGTGGCGCTCCCGTGCCCACTTCGCCGCCCGCCGCCGCCGGCCCGCGAGGGCCCGGGGCCGGCCCTCTCCTCCATCCGACCGGGCCGCGCCAGCGCGCCCCGCCGCGTCGCCTCTTCCCCAGTTCCGGCGTCGAGCCGCCGCACCTCCGCCACCGGCCGCCGCTCTGGCGCGCCTCCCCGCCCGCGCGCCTCGCCGCCCGGCCGCCGAGCGCCGCCCACCGTCGTCCGCCGCCCCCTCGTCGTCCGCGCCGCCCCCCAAGACCGGCAAGTCCGGCCGGCGTTCCTCCTTCAAGTCCGGCGACGCTCCGGCACCGACCCCGGTGAACCTTGTTTTGCGCGCTCCGGCGAGATCCAGATCCATTTTGCCTCGGTTGACTTTTTGCCCGAAACCCTAATCATTTTGCTATTTTCATCATGTTGTATCTCCGCATCCGTAGCTTCGTTTTGGGCATATAGCATATCAAAATGTTCGTCTCAGAGAGTACATCATTTCATCCAGAGGTGCAACCCATGTATTTTTGTGATGTGTGTGGTGACTAGCACAAGCTTGCAAAGTGGTGCAATCGTTAATGCTGATTTCAGGGACTTGGCAATTCCACTAAGTCCTTGATCTGTTTATTTCAATACGCCATATGTTCATGTTGTTTTCCTAGTGATCCATGCCTCTTTTGAGGATGATCAGTAAGGATGTTTTGTTAATATTGTAGTGCTCTATCTATCCACGTCTTTTTTTGCGATTATGGAGCACCCTAGCTTGAGTCAATCGATCTCTACTTTTGCTATTTCGTGAATCTCAGCAGATTGTCTACTTGTTAGCGATTTTGCCGGGGATGTTGTAGTTGATCCGTGCATGATATGTTATTGTTCTTGCCATGTCTAGCTTGTATAATGTGTATTCTTGATGGGTGTATGCTTAGATTGTCATGACATGCTCTGTAGTGAGTGCATCGAGCTCGTAAACATGCCTACTTGATATCTGTTTTGCATGCTCCAGTTTTTCACTAAGTCTGTGATCTGATTATGTTTTTGCCATGTTCACATGCTTGCAATTGTATTTTCTGGTCCATTTTGGCTCAAGGTCACTAAGGGACTTTTGTTAAGCTCTTTGAGTAGCTCCATGCCATGCTTTACTTTACCATGTTCAGTTCCTGTAGCATATAGTTTTCATGCTCCAAAGTGTGCTACCTGATCTGAAATTCCAGACAAGTGTTAATTTCACTAAGTCTGAAATCTGTTTACCAAATGCATTTTTGCCATGCTTGTTTGAACCTGTTAATGGATGAATTGGCCGTAGCTCAGTGTTCATCTTTTGTTAAGCATCATGTATGGATCCCTGCCATGTATTTTGTTGTCATGTTTGAGTGCTGTAGCATGTTCATCTTGTTGCATTTAGATGGCTACTTGCTGTATATCGCAGACCGGTGCCATATTTGAATTGCTTGCCATTTCCAAACCGTAACTTCGATTCCGGTGATCTTTATATTGTTTTCAAGAGTTTTCATCTCACCTTTCTAGTGGCACACTTGGGTTTCCAAGTTGAGTCCAGGTTCATGCATTCCTAGTCCAATCTTGCATATGCATCACATATCGCATCCCGTATAGCATACCATGTTTGCATCATGTTGTTTGAGCTTTGCACGTGGTTGATTGTGTTCCGTTTGCTTGTTTGTCTTGTTTGGGTAGAGCCGGGAGATGAGTTCGCTAACGAGGAGCCCGTTGAGTTTGCTTTCGAGGATCCAGTCAACTCTGACAACTTTGTAGGCAAGATGATCATACCCTCGAAATCACTTCTATCTTTGCTTTGCTAGATGCTCGCTCTTTTGCTATGCCTATGCTACGATGCCTACCACTTGCTTATCATGCCTCCCAAATTGCCATGTCAAACCTCTAACCCACCATGTCCTAGCAAATCGTTGATTGGCTATGTTACCGCTTTGCTCAGCCCCTCTTATAGCGTTGCTAGTTGCAGGTGAAGATTGGAGACCGTTCCTTGTTGGAACATTATTTACTTGTCGGGATATCATTATATTATATTGTTATCTTTATGCATCTATATACTTGGTAAAGGGTGGAAGGCTCGGCCTCTCGCCTAGCGTTTTGTTCCACTCTTGCCGCCCTAGTTTCCGTCATATCGGTGTTATGTTCCCGGATTTTGCGTTCCTTACGCTGTTGGGTGATAATGGGAACCCCTTGATAGTTCGCATTGATTAAAGCTTCTCCAGCAATGCCCAACCTTGGTTTTACCATTTGCCACCTAGTCTCTTTTCCCCTTGGGTTTCCGGAGCCCAAGGGTCATCTTATTTAACCCCCCCCCCCCCCCCCCCCCCCCCC
>NW_024113027.1:0-28182 GCF_003073215.2 Triticum urartu | reverse complement strand
TCAATGTAGTCCAGGTTATGCTCATCTGCCTGATCCTCCCGTGTCAACGACGGGCCTTCAACCTGTGGGAGTTCGACCCGGCCCAGCATCAAACTCTAAACAGGCTCTTCGACACGACGTACGAAGATGCCTGGAGGGTGCTTTTCAAGGGCGCCGAGGCTCCCGCATCCGCTGCCGAGGATCCCGGATTCAGTACTCAGCATCACGCTCATGCGGTAAGCCGTTTTTGTCCTTTTACAGGGTATCAGTTTTTCATAGTTTGACTCTATGCGGGATCTGAGTTCCCTTATCTTTGATAGGATTGGGTGGCGACGTCCGGACAGATCAACTGTCCGGCTCCTCTGCCCGAAGGCCCAGCGGACGCTCGCTTGGCGAAGCTGCTGGTTCCGGCGCCCTATGAGGTGCCGGAGAAGAAGGCCACGAAAAGGGCCACGGGGACTCGAAAGAGTGCCCGGCACCAGGAGGTGTCGGATTCATCATCCGACGGTCCCGAAGCACCTTCCTCTCATGAAGACGAGGAGGAAGAAGAAGAGACCTCTCCCCCTCTAGCGGGAGGAGAGAAGAGAAGGAAGGCCGCCCTCTCCGAGGAGGCCGAAGGGTCCAAGAAGGGGAAAACCCTTCCTCCGGACTGCTCCACCGACGACGACGACGACGAAGAGGAGTGGCAGCCCAGGGCCAAGCCCCTGGCGAAATCATAAGTGTCCGGATACCGGGGTAATTCATAGTATTCGTTTTTCGCACAGCTTTTCCTTATGTCGAATATGTTTATGCAGCCCACCCAAGGACCGGCTCGACACATCGTCGAGCGGCTCACTGGACCCGTCGGAGGTGAACTCGCTTCCGACAGCTTCATCCCCCCGCCCTGCGGACAACACCGAAGTGTTGTCCCAACAGGTTCCAAGCCGGGAGGAGGTGGTCATGGAGGCACCGCAAGGCGACCTCCCGGACTCCAGGAGTAAAGGGGATGAAACCCCCCAGGGCTCCAAGTCCGGCTTAAGGCCGGACACAGCTCCGGAATCTTCAAGGGTTCCAGAGTTCGGCGGGCGACCTCCTTCCAAGAGGAGCAAGCCTACCGTGCCGATGACCTCCGTCCAACCGGAGGCGCCGGACAATATGTTGGAGGCGCTCCAAGGTGCCTCCATCGACGAGGGGCACCGCACTATTATGAGTGCGGTGATATAGAAAGTTCAGTCCGCCAAAAGCGGACTGACTGAAGCTTGTACAAGCCTTTTAGCAGGCTTTGAGGTAAGTAAAGAATGTTCAAATAATGTTACCGCATAGACAGTAGCCCCTGATGCTCTGTTGGGCGTTCGGGAAGAAAAGCCGAATAGAGGATCAAAGAATTCGCAGGAGTCTAACAAAAGGAGTCAATATGCGTATGCAGGCTTCTCTGCTAGCGTCCGCCGCACTGACTGCGGAAGTGGACGTGCTGAAGCAGAGTCTCGAGAATTCCGAGCAAGAGCTCGGCCGTGCCAAGAAGCAGCTCGAGGAGAAGGCAGGTAAGAAATACCCTGTTTGAATATGTATATAAAAAAGGTGCAGTTGCAAAAAATGACAGGATTGACATGGCTATTGCAGGGGCCACGTCTGAGGTGGCGACCCTTAAGCAAGCGCTGCTCGAGGCCGAGAAGAGTGCGGCCGTGGAGCGCACCGAGTGGGAGAGGTATGAGGCTAAGGTTGGCAAGGTGCGGCAAGAGCTCCAGGTTCTCATGAAGAAACATGAGAGTTTGGAGCTTGACTCGAGGACGCGAGCGTCCGAGCTCGCGGTAGCTATAGAAAATGCCAAGTCTGCCAAGGCCGAGTCCCAGAAGACCCTCCAGGAGTTGGATGAGGTGAAGAAGATTGCAGCGGGTAAGGCATTCTTTATGCAAAGCAAACACATAAACGTGAGTTACCTGTTACTTACCCGAATCCGGAGCTCTCCAGGAGCGTTCGCAGATCTTCCCCGGAGTGTATCTGATGCCACCGCATTCTATCGAGCCGAGGAGGGCAGCTCGACGGAGAAGGTGTTCTGGTCTCAGTACGCTGAGGCCGAACACCCCGTGCCCCTGAGCGACCAGCTGAAGCAACTGGTCGAGCTCCACAAGGTGGCCGAATAGGCCATGAAGGGCCTCCTAGTTCGGCTGTGGCCTGGAGAGGCTCTGCCTGGGAGCTATTTCGGTCTGGTGCGGCGGCTGGTGGAGGCCTGTCCGAGGCTTGAAGACATCAAGCGCTCCGTCTGTATTGAAGGTGCCCGTAGGGCCCTTGCCCGTGCTAAGGTGCACTGGGGCAAGCTGGATGCGGAGAAGCTTGTGAAGGACGGGCCACCGCCGGGGAAAGAGCATCGCAAGCCCGAGAATTATTCTAAGGATGTTCTGAAGGGTGCCCGCCTTGTGGCGGATGAATGTTCTAGGGATGTGATTTTTGAGTAAAACTCGCTCATTTTTGTCCTGTGCGCTGAAAACTTGTTCATATGCGCTGAGCAATGCTGTTTGAATTTAAAATATTACCTTCTGTGTGGCTGTTTATCAATTCTGAGAGATGGCGAGTCGTCGGCTTCTGCCCCCATGCCGCTAGTGCTGGGGTGTTCGGGGATAAACCTGAGCGCTCTTTTTCCCATGTTTGGGTCCTTCGAGGGAGGCGCTCAGCCCAACGAACAAGGCAATCGGACTATAACGCCTGAACACTCTCACTTAGCCATAGAATTCTATAATTTTAAATTTCGGCGAAGCCCCTAGTATTCGGAAGACCGAGTTCGAGGCGCTATCCACGCCTTGGCCGGACGGAGCCGACTCCTCGCCCTAAGCGGCATATGTTTTAGGGACTCGAAAAAACCTCTCGAACAGCGACCAGCTCTCGCTTCATCATGACAGTCAGTTTTGGCTTTCTCCACTGAGGTGCTCGGTCCAGCTCAACTGGGGCACAATCGCAGTCGTTCTCCTAGTGCTACCTTAGCCGATATAGCGGAACGTAAGGCACCAAAACATAGGAGCTGGGCAAACCCAACTATTGACCCAAGACATGATTCGGAGCCGATGCATATAATGCTATAAGTTCGGGGTGCCGCACTTGTTAAAGTGTTCAGACTTCTCACACCATATTGAGGGGTACTGAAGCCCCTGGCGTATTTTGGCCGTACCAAAGTGTACGGGTGCAACATGTCATTAAGGAACATATATATATATATATTAAAAAAAGGTAATGCAAAAAATAGACAAAAGCTATGCATTGTTCATTAAAATAGCTGCGATCAAAGCAGAACGATACAAGTGATGCGATAAACGAAAAGTTGGACTATTTAACATGTCTGCTTCAGGGGCAAGCTGCGGGATAGTACGCGAAACAGGTATACTGCTCGTGATAGAGACCACCTGGGATTTCCATAATGCGGCATGGCTTGTCTGCTTCCCTGGTCCTTGCATTGTTTGTGCGGCAATTGAACTGCCGAACAAGCCTTCCAAAGAGTAGAGTCCTGGAAGTAAGAGAGAAGTATAAAAAAAGTCGGCAGCCCCTGGTGCGGTTTAAACCGTGTTCTGGGCGTGCCGTGATGGTGCCCCTCCCCCTATGCCCATGGTATTTCTAGGGCGTAGTTATGTACGCGAAGTACTAGCGTCGCCTTTTTGCGGGGGTTGGGGTTGGGGCCGCATTGCTACGCCTGCTCGGAACATGCCAGGCGGTCTTGTTGTAGGTTACTCCGGGCGCGCTTGACTGTGTCCGGACGTTTAATGGCCGGACTGGAGAACTGCCTGGAGAGGCTGCTTTGTACTTCCGCTGCAAGGGCCGCCGTGTGCTCCTCCGTTCGGAGGGAGCGTTCGGTGTTTCCATTGACCGAAATTACTCCTTGAGGGCCTGGCATCTTAAGCTTAAGGTATGCGTAGTGCGGGACCGCATTAAACTTGGCGAATGCGGTTCGCCCGAGCAGCGCATGGAAGCCACTGCGGAACGGGACTATGTCGAAGATTAACTCCTCGCTTCGGAAATTATCCGGAGATCCGAAGACCACTTCAAGTGTGACTGAGCCTGTACAGCTGGCCTCTACACCTGGTATTACGCCTTTGAAGGTTGTTTTGGTGGGCTTATTCCTCGAGGGATCTACGCCCATTTTCCGCACTGTATCCTGGTAAAGCAGGTTCAGGCTACTACCGCCGTCCATAAGGATTCTAGTGAGATGAAATCCGTCAATAATTGGGTCGAGAACCAATGCGGCGAATCCGCCATGACAGATGCTAGTGGGATGGTCTCTTCGATCAAAGGTGATCGGGCAGGAGGACCATGGGTTGAACTTTGGGGCGACTGGCTCTACCGCGTATACGTCCCTTAACGCGCGCTTCCGCTCCCTCTTGGGGACGTGGGTGGCATATATCATGTTCACCGTCCGCACTTGTGGGGGAAAACCCTTCTGTCCATTGTAATTTGGCGCCCGGGGCTCGTCGTCGTCATCGCTATGCAACCCCTTGTCTTCATTGTCGGCGCTTAATCTGCCTACCTGCTTGAACACCCAACAGTCCCTGTTGGTGTGATTGGACTGTTGGGGAACGTTGCAGAAAACAAAAATTTTCCTACGGTTTCACCAAGATCCATCTAGGAGTTCATCTAGCAATGAGTGATTGGATTGCATCTACATACCTTTGTGGATCACGCGCGGAAGCGTTCAAAGAACGGGGATGAGGAAGTCGTACTCGACGTGATCCAAATCACCAGAGATCCTAGCGCCGAACGGACGGCACCTCCGCGTTCAACACACGTACGGTCAGCGTAACGTCTCCTTCTTCTTGATCCAGCAAGGGGGAAGGAGAGGTTGAGGAAGATGGCTCCAACAGTAGCACGACGGCGTGGTGGTGGTGGAGCTGCAGTACTCCGGCAGGGCTTCGCCAAGCACTATGGAGGAGGAGGATGTGTTGGAGAGGGAGAGGGAGGCACCAAAGGCGTGGGGTGAGAGGCCCTCCTTCCCCCACTATATATAGGGAGCCTAGGGGGGGCGCCGGCCCTAGGAGATGCAATCTCCTAGGGGGGGCGGCGGCCAAGGGAGGAATCCCTCCTCCCCAAGGCACCTAGGAGGTGCCTTCCCCCTTTGGGACTCTTCCCTTCCTTATCCCTAGGCGCATGGGCCTCTTGGGGCTGGTGCCCTTGGCCCATGCAGGCCAAGGCGCACACCCCTACAGCCCATGTGGCCCCCCGAGATAGGTGGCCCCATCCGGTGGACCCCCGGGACCCTTCCGGTGGTCCCGGTACAATACCGGTGACCCCGAAACTTGTCCCGATGCCCGAAATAGCACTTCCTATATATAATTATTTACCTCCGGACCATTCCGGAACTCCTCGTGACATCCGGGATCTCATCCGGGACTCCGAACAACATTCGAGTTACTGCATATACATATCCCTACAACCCTAGCGTCACCGAACCTTAAGTGTGTAGACCCTACGGGTTCGGGAGACATGTAGACATGACCGAGATCGCTCTCCGGTCAATAACCAACAGCGGGATCTGGATACCCATGTTGGCTCCCACATGCTCCTCGATGATCTCATCGGATGAACCACGATGTCGAGGATTCAAGCAACCCCGTATACAATTCCCTTCGTCAATCGGTATGTTACTTGCCCGAGATCCGATCGTCGGTATCCCAATACCTCGTTCAATCTCATTACCGGCAAGTCACTTTATTCGTACCGTAATGCATGATCCCGTGACCAGACACTTGGTCACTTTGAGCTCATTATGATGATGCATTACCGAGTGGGCCCAGTGATACCTCTCCGTCATATGGAGTGACAAATCCCAGTCTTGATCCGTGTCAACCCAACAGTCACTTTCGGAGATACCCGTAGTATACCTTTATAGTCACCCAGTTACGTTGTGACGTTTGGTACACCCAAAGCACTCCTACGGTATCCGGGAGTTACACGATCTCATGGTCTAAGGAAAAGATACTTGACATTGGAAAAACTCTAGCAAACGAACTATACGATCTTATGCTATGTTTAGGATTGGGTCTTGTCCATCACATCATTCTCCTAATGATGTGATCTCGTTATCAATGACATCTAATGTCCATAGTCAGGAAACCATGACTATCTGTTGATCAACGAGCTAGTCAACTAGAGGCTTACTAGGGACATGTTGGTGTCTATTATTCACACATGTATTAAGATTTCCGGATAACACAATTATAGCATGAATAAAGACAATTATAATGAACAAGGAAATATAATAATAATGCTTTTATTATTGCCTCTAGGGCATATTTCCAACATGGCCGGCTTTTCGGGGGTGCCATGTATTTGGCACAAGCGGTCGAGTATTCGGTCCAAGCTGGACGGCCCCCTGGGATTCCTTTTGAATGATTTTTTCCGCTGACCGGATTTAGAGCCTCTGAATCCGGCATTAACTGTCGTATGCTTAGCATTATCGCCGTTGATGCGGCGCTTCTGTTGGTTGCGACGCGACCTGCCACTAATGTCCCTGGTGTCCGAACGACCAGGGTTCTTGGTCATATTGTTGCTACGAGCAAGCCAGCTGTCTTCTCCCGCGCAAAAGCGGGTCATGAGTGCCATGAGTGCTGCCATAGATTTCGGCTTCTCTAGTCCTAGGTGTCGGGCAAGCCACTCGTCACGGATATTATGCTTTAAGGCTGCTAAGGCCTCTGCGTCCGGACAGTCGAGTATGATCTCCCACTTAGATAGACATCCCTCTAGTCATCTAAGTGATTACATGATCCGAGTCAACTAGGCCGTGTCCGATCATCACGTGAGACGGACTAGTCAACATCGGTGAACATCTTCGTGTTGATCGTATCTACCATACGACTCATGCTCGACCTTTCGGTCTTCTGTCCAACAGACTCTTAGCATCGCTACAAGTGAGAAAGTCTCACCGTAGTCAACTCCTTGAACTTGTAGGAAAACATCTTAATGACAAGTCGAGCTTTCTTAATGGTGATACTTACCATCATTGTCCGTCTTCCTTTTAAAATCCATCTGTACTCAACAGCCTTACGACCATCGAGTTGTTCCGCCAAAGTCTACACTTTGTTTTCATACATGTATCCTCTCTCGGATTTTATGGCCTCGAGCCATTTATCGGAATCCGGGCCCACCATCGCTTCTCCATGGCTCGTAGGTTCATTGTGGTCTAGCAACATGACTTCCAAGACAGGATTACGTACCACTCTGAAGTAGTACGCATCCTTGTCATCCTACGAGGTTTGGGAGTGACTTGATCCGAAGTCTCATGATCAATATCATAAGCTTCCACTTCAATTGGTGTAGGTGCCACAGGAACAACTCTTTGTGCCCTGCTATACACTAGTTGAAGTGACGGTTCAATAACCTCATCAAGTCTCCACCATCCTCCCACTCAATTCCTACGAGAGAAACTTTTTCTCGAGAAAGGACCCGATTCTAGAAACAATCCCTTATTGCTTTCAAACTCTAGCAAACGAACTATACGATCTTGTGCTATGTTTAGGATTGGGTCTTGTCCATCACATCATTCTCCTAATGATGTGATCTCGTTATCAATGACATCCAATGTCCATAGTCAGGAAACCATGACTATCTGTTGATCAACGAGCTAGTCAACTAGAGGCTTACTAGGGACATGTTGGTGTCTATTATTCACACATGTATTACGATTCCCGGATAACACAATTATAGCATGAATAAAAGACAATTATAAAACAAGGAAATATAATAATAATGCTTTTATTATTGCCTCTAGGGCATATTTCCAACAGTCTCCCACTTGCACTAGAGTCAATAATCTAGTTACATTGTGATGAATCGAACACCCATGGAATCCTGGTGTTGATCATGTTTTGCTCTATGGAGAGGTTTAGTCAATGGATCTGCTACATTCAGGTCCGTATGTACTTTACAAATATCTATGTCTCCATCTTGAACATTTTCACGAATGGAGTTGAAGCGACGCTTGATGTGCCTTGTCTTCTTGTGAAACCTGGGCTCCTTGGCAAGTGCAATAGCTCCAGTGTTGTCACAGAAGAGTTTGATTGGCCCCGACGCATTGGGTATGACTCCTAGGTCGGTGATGAACTCCTTCAGCCAAATTGCTTCATGTGCTGCCTCCGAGGCTGCCATGTACTCCGCTTCACATGTAGATCCCGCCACGACGCTCTGCTTGCAACTGCACCAGCTTACTGCCCCACCATTCAAAATATACACGTATCCGGTTTGTGACTTTAAGTCATCCAGATCTGTGTCGAAGCTAGCGTCGACGTAACCCTTTACGACGAGCTCTTCGTCACCTCCATAGACAAGAAACATTTCCTTAGTCCTTTTCAGGTACTTCAGGATATCCTTGACCGCTGTCCAGTGTTCCTTGCCGGGATTACTTTGGTACCTACCTACCAAACTTACGGCAAGGTTTACATCAGGTCTGGTACACAGCATGGCATACATAATAGAACCTATGGCTGAGGCATAGGGGATGACACTCATCTCTTCTATATCTTCTGCCGTGGTCGGACATTGAGCTGAGCTCAATTTCACACCTTGCAACACAGGCAAGAACCCCTTCTTAGACTGATCCATATTGAACTTCTTCAATATCTTATCAAGGTATGTGCTTTGTGAAAGACCTATGAGGCGTCTTGATCTGTCTCTATAGATCTTGATGCCTAATATATAAGCAGCTTCTCCAAGGTCCTTCATTGAAAAACTCTTATTCAAGTATGCCTTAATGCTGTCCAAGAGTTCTATATCATTTCCCATCAAAAGTATGCCATCTACATATAATATGAGAAATGCTACAGAGCTCCCACTCACTTTCTTGTAAACGCAGGCTTCTCCATAAGTCTGCGTAAATCCAAACGCTTTGATCATCTTATCAAAGCGAATGTTCCAACTCCGAGATGCTTGCACCAACCCATAAATCGAGCGTTGGAGCTTGCACACCTTGTCAGCATTCTTAGGATCGACAAAACCTTCCGGCTGCATCATATACAATTCTTACTTAAGGAAACCATTAAGGAATGCCGTTTTGACGTCCATTTGCCATATCTCATAATCATAGAATGCGGCAATTGCTAACATGATTCGGACGGACTTTAGCTTCGCTACCGGTGAGAAAGTCTCATCGTAGTCAACCCCTTGAACTTGTCGATAACCCTTAGCGACAAGCCGAGCTTTATAGATGGTCACATTACCATCCGCGCCTGTCTTCTTCTTAAAGATCCATTTATTTTCTATGGCTCGCCGCTCAACGGGCAAGTCAGTCAAAGTCCATACTTCGTTTTCATACATGGATCCTATCTCGGATTTCATGGCTTCTAGCCATTTGTCGGAATCCGGGCCCGCCATCGCTTCTTTATAGTTCGAAGGTTCACCGTTGTCTAACAACATAATTTCCAAGACAGGGTTGCCGTACCACTCTGGTGCGGAACATGTCCTTGTGGACCTTCGAATTTTAGTAGGAGCTTGATCAGAAGTATCTTGATCATCATCATTAACTTCCTCTCTAGTCGGTGCAGGCACCTCAGGAACATTTTCTTGAGCTGCGCCATTTTCCGGTTCAAGAGGTAATACTTCGTCAAGTTCTACTTTCCTCCCACTTACTTCTTTCGAGAGAAACTCCTTCTCTAGAAAGGATTCATTCTTGGCAACAAAAATCTTGCCTTCGGATCTGAGGTAGAAGGTATACCCAATAGTTTCTTTAGGGTATCCTATGAAGACGCATTTTTCCGACTTGGGTTCGAGCTTTTCAGGTTGAAGTTTTTTGACATAAGCATCGCATCCCCAAACTTTTAGAAACGACAGCTTAGGTTTCTTCCCAAACCATAATTCATACGGTGTCGTCTCAACGGATTTCGACGGAGCCCTATTTAAAGTGAATGCGGCAGTCTCTAAAGCATACCCCCAAAAACATAGCGGTAAATCGGCAAGAGACATCATAGATCGCACCATATCTAATAGAGTGCGATTACGACGTTCGGACACACCATTACGCTGAGGTGTTCCAGGCGGCGTGAGCTGTGAAACTATTCCACATTTTCTTAAGTGTGTGCCAAACTCATGACTCAAGTATTCTCCTCCACGATCTGATCGCAGGAACTTGATTTTCCTGTCACGTTGATTTTCAACCTCACTCTGAAATTCCTTGAACTTTTCAAAGGTCTCAGACTTGTGTTTCATGAAGTAGACATACCCATATCTACTCAAGTCATCAGTGAGGGTGAGAACATAACGATAGCCACCGCGAGCCTCAACACTCATTGGACCGCACACATCAGTATGTATGATTTCCAATAAGTTGGTTGCTCGCTCCATTGTTCCTGAGAACGGAGTCTTGGTCATTTTACCCATGAGGCATGGTTCGGACGTGTCAAATGATTCGTAATCAAGAGACTCTAAAAGTCCATCAGTATGGAGCTTCTTCATGCGTTTGACACCTATGTGACCAAGGCGGCAGTGCCACAAGTATGTGGGACTATCATTATCAATCTTACATCTTTTGGTATTCAAACTATGAATATGTGTAGCATTACGCTCGAGATTCATTAAGAATAAACCATTCACCATCGGAGCATGACCATAAAACATATCTCTCATATAAATAGAATAACCATTATTCTCGGATTTAAATGAGTAGCCATCTCGAATTAAACGAGATCCTGATACAATGTTCATGCTCAAACTTGGCACTAAATAACAATTATTGAGGTTCAAAACTAATCCCGTAGGTAAATGTAGAGGTAGCGTGCCGACGGCGATCACATCGACCTTGGAACCATTCCCGACTCGCATCATCACCTCGTCCTTCGCCAGTCTCCGCTTATTCCGCAGCTCCTGCTTTGAGTTACAAATGTGAGCAACTGCACCGGTATCAAATACCCAGGAGCTACTACGAATACTGGTAAGGTACACATCAATTACATGTATATCACATATACCTTTTGTTTTGCCGGCCTTCTTGTCTGCTAAGTATTTGGGGCAGTTCCGCTTCCAGTGACCACTTTCCTTGCAATAAAAGCACTCAGTCTCGGGCTTGGGTCCATTCTTTGGCTTCTCCCCGGCAGCTTGCTTGCCGGGCGCGGCAACTCCCTTGCCGTCTTTCTTGAAGGTTTTCTTACCCTTGCCTTTCTTGAACTTAGTGGTTTTATTCACCATCAACACTTGATGTTCCTTTTTGACTTCTACCTCTGCTGATTTCAGCATTGCAAATACCTCAGGAATGGTCTTTTCCATCCCCTGCATATTGAAGTTCATCACAAAGCTCTTATAGCTCGGTGGAAGCGACTGAAGGATTCTGTCAATGACCGCGTCATCCGGGAGATTAACTCCCAGCTGAGTCAAGCGGTTATGCAACCCAGACATAGTGAGTATGTGCTCACTGACAGAACTGTTTTCCTCCATCTTACAGCTAAAGAACTTGTCGGATACTTGATATCTCTCGACCCGGGCATGAGCTTGGAAAACCATTTTCAGCTCTTCGAACATCTCATATGCTCTGTGTCTCTCAAAACGCTTTTGGAGCCCCGGCTCTAAGCTGTAAAGCATGCCGCACTGAACGAGGGAGTAGTCATCGGTACGTGCCTGCCAAGCGTTCATAACGTCTTGTTCTACAGGGAGAACAGGTGCGTCACCCAGCGGTGCTTGTAGGACATAATCTTTCTTGGCAGCTATGAGGATGATCCTCAGGTTCCAGACCCAGTCCGTGTAGTTGCTGCCATCGTCTTTCAGCTTGGTTTTCTCTAGGAACGCGTTGAAGTTGAGGACTATGTTGGCCATTTGATCTACAAGACATATTGTAAAATTTTGGACTAAGTTCATGATAATTAAGTTCATCTAATCAAATTATTCAATGAACTCCCACTTAGATAGACATCCCTCTTGTAATCTAAGTATAACATGATCCGAGTTAACTAGGCCGTGTCCGATCATCACGTGAGACGGACTAGTCAACATCGGTGAACATCTTCATGTTGATCGTATCTTCTATACGACTCATGCTCGACCTTTCGGTCTTTTGTGTTCCGAGGCCATGTCTGTACATGCTAGGCTCGTCAAGTCAACCTAAGTGTTTGCATGTGTAAATCTGTCTTACACCCGTTGTATGTGAACGTTGGAATCTATCACACCCGATCATCACGTGGTGCTTCGAAACAACGAACTGTCGCAACGGTGCACAGTTAGGGGGAACACTTTCTTGAAATTATTATGAGGGATCATCTTATTTACTACCGTCGTTCTAAGTAAACAAGATGCAGAAACATGATAAACATCACATGCAATCAAATAATAATAGTGACATGATATGGCCAATATCACATAGCTCCTTTGATCTCCATCTTGGGGCTCCATGATCATCTTGTCACCGGCATGACACCATGATCTCCATCATCATGATCTTCATCATTGTGTCTCCATGAAGTTGCTCGCCAACTATTACTTCTACTACTATGGCTAACGCGTTTAGCAATAAAGTAAAGTAATTTACATGGCGTTTCTCAATGACACGCAGGTCATACAAAAAATAAAGACAACTCCTATGGCTCCTGCCGGTTGTCATACTCATCGACATGCAAGTCGTGATTCATATTACAATAGCATGAACATATCATACATCACATATATATTATTCATCATTCATCACAACTTTGGCCATATCATATCACAAAGCACTTGCTGCAAAAACAAGTTAGACGTCCTCTAATTGTTGTTGCAAGTTTTACGTGGCTGAAATAGGGTTCTAGCAAGAACGTTTTCTTACCTACGTGAAAGCCACAACGTGATTTGTCAACTTCTATTTACCCTTCATAAGGACCCTTTTCATCGAATCCGCTCCAACTAAAGTGGGAGAGACAGACACCCGCCAGCCACCTTATGCAACTAGTGCATGTTAGTCGGTGGAACCGGTCTCACATAAGCGTACGTGTAAGGTTGGTCCGGGCCGCTTCATCCCACAATACCGTTGAAGCAAGATAAGACTAGTAGCGGCAAGAAAGTTGACAACATCAACGCCCACAACAAATTGTGTTCTACTCGTGCAAGAGAATTACGCATAGACCTAGCTCATGATGCCACTGTTGGGGAGAACGTAGCAGAAATTCAAAATTTTCCTACGTGTCACCAAG
Source organism: Triticum urartu (assembly GCF_003073215.2). Taxonomy (NCBI): domain Eukaryota; kingdom Viridiplantae; phylum Streptophyta; class Magnoliopsida; order Poales; family Poaceae; genus Triticum; species Triticum urartu. The sequence goes on along the minus strand of NW_024113027.1, from coordinate 15,109 downwards.
ATCTATCTATGGAGAGAACTAGCAACGAGGGGAAGGAGAGTGCATCTACATACCCTTGTAGATCGCTAAGCGGAAGCGTTCAAGAGAACGGGGTTGATGGAGTCGTACTCGTCGTGATCCAAATCACGATGATCCTAGTGCCGAACGGACGGCACCTCCGCGTTCAACACACGTACAGCCCGACGATGTCTCCCACGCCTTGATCCAGCAAGGAGGAGAGGGAGAGGTTGAGGAAGACTCCATCCAGCAGCAGCACAACGGCGTGGTGGTGGTGGAGGAGCGTGGCAATCCTGCAGGGCTTCGCCAAGCACCACGGGAGAGGAGAAGTACTTGGGAGAAGGGGAGGGCTGCACCAGAACATTGGTATGGCTGCCCTCCACCCCCCACATATATATAGGGGCAAGGGAGAGGGGGGGCGCAGCCTTGGCCCTTCCTCCAAGGAAGGGTGCGGCTCAGGAGGAGTCCTCCTCCCCAAGGCACCTCGGAGGTGCCTTCCCCCTTTAGGATCTTCCTTGGCCCATATAGGCCAAGGCGCACCCCCTTACAGCCCATGTGCCCCCCCGGGGCATGTGGCCCCACCCGGTGGACCCCCGGGACCCTTCCGGTGGTCCCGGTACAATACCGGTGACCCCGAAACTTGTCCGGTGACCAAAACAGGACTTCCCATATATAAATCTTTACCTCCGAACCATTCCGGAACTCCTCGTGACGTCTGGGATCTCATCCGGGACTCCGAACAACATTCGGTAACCACATACAAACTTCCTTTATAACCCTAGCATCATCGAACCTTAAGTGTGTAGACCCTACGGGTTCGGGAGACATGCAGACATGACCGAGACGTTCTCCGGTCAATAACCAACAGCGGGATCTGGATACCCATGTTGGCTCCCACATGTTCCACGATGATCTCATCGGATGAACCACGATGTCAAGGACTTAATCAATCCCGTATACAATTCCCTTGTCTATCGGTATGATACTTGCCCGAAATTCGATCGTCGGTATCTTGATACCTTGTTCAATCTCGTTACCGGCAAGTCTCTTTACTCGTTCCATAACACATCATCCCGTGATCAACTCCTTGATCACATTGTGCACATTATGATGATGTCCTACCAAGTGGGCCCAGAGATACCTCTCCGTCACACGGAGTGACAAATCCCAGTCTCGATTCGTGCCAACCCAACAGACACTTTCGGAGATACCTGTAGTGTACCTTTATAGCCACCCAGTTACGTTGTGACGTTTGGCACACCCAAAGCATTCCTACGGTATCCGGGAGTTGCACAATCTCATGGTCTAAGGAAATGATACTTGACATGAGAAAAGCTTTAGCATACGAACTACACGATCTAGTGCTATGCTTAGGATTGGGTCTTGTGCATCACATCATTCTCCTAATGATGTGATCCCGTTATCAACGACATCCAATGTCCATGGTCAGGAAACCGTAACCATCTATTGATCAACGAGCTAGTCAACTAGAGGCTTACTAGGGACATGGTGTTGTCTATGTATCCACACATGTATCTGAGTTTCCTATCAATACAATTCTAGCATGGATAATAAACGATTATCATGAACAAGGAAATATAATAATAATCTATTTATTATTGCCTCTAGGGCATATTTCCAACAGATCGATCCAGAAATCGTACCAAGGCTAAGGAGTGATGTGGTGCAATGTCTTGTCAGTTTCGAGCTGGTGTTCCCACCATCCTTCTTCAATATCATGACGCACGTCCTAGTTCATCTAATCGACGAGATTGTCATCCTGGGGTCCGTATTTCTACACAATATGTTCCCCTTTGAGAGGTTCATGGGAGTCCTAAAGAAATATGTCCGTAACCGTGCTAGGCCAGAAGGAAGCATCTCCATGGGCCATCAAACAGAGGATGTTATCGGGTTTTGTGTTGACTTCATTCCTGGCCTTAAGAAGATAGGTCTCCCTAAATCACGGTATGAGGGGAGACTGACTGGAAAAGGCACTCTTGGAAGTTACTCAATAATATGCAGGGACGCATATTCTTGGTCTCAAGCACACTACGCAGTTCTACAGAACTCTACCTTGGTGACCCCGTATGTCGATGAACACAAGAACAATCTGCGCTCCAAACACCCGGAGTAGTGCGACGACTGGATTACATGTGAACACATCAGGACTTTCAGCAGTTGGTTGGAAACACGTCTCAGAGGTGACAACACTATTTGTGATGAGTTGTACTTGCTGTCCAGGGGACCATCTTTGACTACATTGACTTACAAAGGATACGAGATAAATGGGAATACATTTTACACGATCGCCCAAGATCAAAAGAGCACCAACCAAAACAGCGGTGTCCGCTTTGATGCAGCAACAGAGAGTGAAAAGGACACATATTATGGTTACATAGTGGACATATGGGAACTTGACTATGGACCTGATTTTAAGGTCCCTTTGTTTAAGTGCAAATGGGTCAATCTGTCAGGCGGCGGGGTACAGGTAGACCCATAGTACGGAATGACAACAGTGGATCTGAAAAATCTTGGGTACACTGACGAACCGTTCGTCCTAGCCAATGATGTGGCACAGGTTATCTATGTGAAGGACATGTCTACCAAACCGAGAAAAATAAAAGATAAGGAAGCGAATGCATCATACGATGAGCCAAAGCGCCACATAGCTCTTTCAGGAAAAAGGGACATCCTAGGAGTGGACGGCAAGACAGACATGTCTAAAGATTATGAAAAGTTTCATGAAATTCCTCCCTTCAATGTCAAGGTTGACCCAAGCATCCTGATAAACGATGAAGATTATCCATGGTTACGGCGCAATAAGCAAATGACACAAGCGAAGAAAAAGTGAAGACTTTCTCCCGCAACTATTATGATGATACCATGCCAACTTTGTAACACACGAGTATGCTATGCCAACTTTTTCAGAGTTCATTTGAAAACTATGAATTTAGGTCGAATTTTCTCTATAGGTGCATCTATGTTCATTTTTTAGTAAAGTTAATCACAAACTTGTGATTCACACAAATTTCAAAGAATTCAAATTTTAACTATTCAAATTTGAAAACTAATGGCACTAATAAAAAGTTTATAATTTTTCTAAAACTAATGGCACTAAGAGAAAGTTTATAATTTTCAGAGTTCATTTGGAATTCATTTGAAATGCTTGTCAATTTCAGGGTCTTATAGCTCAAAAAAATCAGTAAATGCATGAAAAATAACAAATGAAGTCAGAAAGGGTTGAAAATTGATGATGTGGCTTTGAATGGTGCATTTTGAACACAGAAAAAATATGGAGTTCAAATAAGTTTAAGAAAATGAAATCCCTTTGTAACAGATGATCTTTCGTCCGAAACCCTGATACTTCGAAAGAGATTGTCCGTTTTGTACACGAAGTGCATCCAGTTTTTGCCGTAACCATCTCAACTTTGTTGCACATGCTATGTGGGTGAAATGATGATACCATGCCAACTTTCAACCTTTTCGGAGTTCATTTGAAATGCTTTTCAATTTCAGGGTCTTATAGCTCAAAAAAGTAAAAGGAATCAACTAAAAAGTTTTTATAAACCTCTAGTATTTTTGAAACTAAACTTATATAAAATTTATGCAACTTAAATTCAGAAAGTATTTTTTGTTCAACACATTAATAGCAAAAAGAATTTAATAGCAAAAAATAAAAAAATTTGTTTTTGATTAAAATAGATATTAAAAGTAACCTAAAATTACCAAATAGAGTATAATGATAAAACACTGTAATATTAAGTAGCAGGAAAAAGAATCACTCAAAAGTCTAACTTCATAGTAAAGTTATTCATAAACTAGTGATTGACATACATTTTAAAACTATAAGTATTTAGTACAAATAAAAAATAAAAAGCAAAAATGAAAACAAAAGAAGAAAACAAAAAAAATCAAATTTTAAAACTAATGGCACTAACAGAAAGTTTATAATTTTTGTGACCTAAAAGAAAAAAGAAATCACTAAAAAACTATAAGTATTTAGTATAAATAAAAAAATAAAAAGCAAAAAAGAAAACAAAAAAATGCCACCTACTAGGCCTCCACGGCCTGAATACGATGAGAAACCCTTCCATGGGCCAGGATTCAGGCCCGCAGAAGGCCCAACAGGCATAGCAGTGCACAGATTAGGCCCGTAAGCCTGCAGTTGAGAGGAGCTCGAGTGGGTGGGTGCAACAGCGCTTATAAACCACTGCGAGCCCCTCTCAACTAGCAAGGTGGGACTAAACTTATGACCGCACAGCGCCAGCACAGGACATTTGGTCCCGGTTGGTAGCACCAACCGGGACCATAGGGGGGCATTGGTCCCGGTTGGTGGCACAAACCGGGACGAATGCCCACCTATGGTCCCGGTTTGAGCCACCAACCGGGACCAAAGGCCTCTGTTTCCCGCCCTTTGGACTGCTGAAAAGAGACCTTTGGTCCCGGTTGGTGGCACGAACCGGGACCATAGGTAGGCATTCGTCCCGGTTCATGCCACGAACCGGGACCATAGCTGCCTGTATATATACCCACCACTTAGCAGTTTCAGATTTCATCGCCATTTGCCCCCTGACGACGCCGAGCTCATCGACGCCGCCAGGCTGCCCGTGCTCGCCGTCGCCGCCCTGAGGTCGCCGTCGCCGTCACCGCCCGCTCCTCGTCGCCGCCGCCGCCCGCTCCTCGAGCCCGCGCCGCCCTCGAGCCCTTGCCGCCCTCGAGCCCGCGCCGCCCTCGAGCCCGTGCCGCCCCGGAGCTCGCCGTCGTCCCCGAGCCCTCCTCCCTGAGCTCACGCCGCCCCTCGAGCTCGCCGTCGTCCCCAAGCCCGTGCCGCCCCCGATCTCGCCGTCGTCCCCGAGCCCTCCTCCCCGACCCCATGCCGCCCCGACGCCATCCGCCACCCTCGCCGCCGCCCTCGCTGACGCCCTCGCCGCCCCGCCGTCGCCTTCACCGGTCAACCTCGCTGTGAGCCGCCGCGTGCCACCCCGGTTTATCATTTTTTTCATTTTTTGTTCATATATATAATGTATATATGTATGTGGCTATATATATGTATAGATGTTCATATATGTGTAATATTTTTTTGTTCAGAGCATTTTTTGTTCATATATGTATTTTTTTGTTTATGTGTATTATTTTTTTTGTTCATATTTTTTTTCATAGCATTATTTCCATGTATATATGTATGTGGCTATGTATGTATAGATGGATAGCATTTTTTCCATGTATGTATGTCATTGTCGATATACCCCCTCCCTGTTAACTTTGACAGGAGGGGGGTCGATATAACCCTCCCCAATAACTTTGACATGTGGGGGGTCGATATACCCCCTCCCTGATAACTTCGACATGAGTGGGGGTCGAGAACTAGTTTAGGGGGTCGAGGGTTGAGAACTAGTTTAGGGGGTCAAGGGTCGAGAACGTCGGACATTCATGAGAGAGGCGAGGAAGAAGGGGAAGAAGAGGGAGAAGAAGAGGAGAGGAAGAAGAGGAAGTCTTCTCCTCTATTCTTTCTTCTCTTCTTTTTTCTTCTTCTTCCTATATGTATTACTTTTTTTATTTAGGTTGTTAATTAGTAGATATTAATTTTGTTCATATATGTATGGATGCATGTGATATGTATGTATGTATGTATGTATGTATGTATCGGGTATGTCGTTGTCGATATACCCCCTACCCGATAACTTCGACATGAGGGGGTCGAGAGGGGGTCTAGGGTCGCCGAGGGGTCGAGGGTCGTCGAACATGAGAGGAAGAAGAGGATAAAAAAAAGAGGAAGAAGAAGAAAAAAAGAGGAGAAGAAAGAATAGCGGAGTTCTTACTCCTCTATTCTTTCTTCTCCTCTTTTTTTCTTCTTCCTCTTCTTTTTTTATCCTTGAAGCGTTGTCGAGGCCACCCCAAACCCTAGAGAAGCAGCGTCGAGGCCACCCCAAACCCTAGAGAAGCAGCATCGAGGCCACTAATTAATATTAGTTCTACGTTTGCCACTAATATATCCATCTGTCATGTTTGAATAATAATTGCCATGTTGTCAATATTTGTAGAAACTATGGACACCGCCCGAGATGAAGTACAAGAAGAGTTGTTGGGGGACATAATCGCACGAGGAAGTGATGCCGTCTGCTCATTGTTTCTCAATGACACCGATGGTCTGGAAGCAGCTGGCTATGATTATGATGGCTCCGGTGACCTAATGCCGGTGCAAGAAGGAGACCGTGAGGACGGCTCCGGTGACCCAATGCCGGTGCAAGAAGGAGACCGTGATGACGTCTCCGGTGACCGAACCGAGTCCGGCCAGGTATATATATTAGTTAAGCTTCTGCTGACAAGCTAATTGATGCATTCATTGTTTTGGAATGTACACATATTAATTAAGTCTTTGTTCTTTTTTTTAGCCCTCCGGATCAAGCACAACTTCGGTAAAGAGACGAGGCCCGAAGAAAAAGTTGAGCTCGGATGAAAAGTTTGAGATCATAGCAATTGTGCCCGACGGCCAACCGATTGAACCCCTCCAGACAAAGAGCGCATTTGTTGCTCAGTGCGGGGTTTTGGTTAGGGACAAGATCCCGATCAGCATCCACCAATGGTTAAAGCCGGCTACAGAAGACCCTGAGGTGTCTTATGTCAATGATATGCAGAAAAATGATCTTTGGACTGAGCTGAAGTCAAATTTCACCCTACCGCCAGAGGATGATCCGGAGAAGCCAGTTAAAGAGCAATTAATCAAGTCTTTTGCTCTTAAGAGGATGGCAGAACTATTCAGGAGGTGGAAGAAAGAGCTGAATAAGTTTGTCAAAAATAAAGAGACACTAGAATTCAAGGGCAGATATGAGAAGATCAGTGATCACTGGCCCGCATTTGTGGCCCACAAGACATCGGAAAAGAGTAAGAAGATGTCGGTGACAAACAAGCAAAATGTTGCAAAGAAGAAGCATCACCATCGCACGGGGTCAGGTGGCTACCTCGTAGCCCGGCCTAAGTGGGCCAAGACTGAGAATGATCTGGTTGATAAAGGGATCAAACCAGAGACAATTAACTAGTCAGACCGTTGCCGGACTTGGTTCTTCGGGGCTGGCGGAACCTTGGACCCTGTATCAGGGAAGTGCATTTGGACGAACGATCAAATGGACATACCAGTCAAGAAGCTTCAGCAGTATATCGAAGCAGCGCAGCAAGGGACGTTCTTTCCAGACAGAGAGAACGACGAGCTCACAATGGCCCTTGGGAATCCTGAGCACCCTGGACGGACACGAGGCACGCCAGGCTCCATTCCGTGGAAGGCTGGGTTTCCAGACGCAGGCGGTTACAAATGCCAGGAGAGGAGGAAAAAAGTGCAGCAGACCCAAATGCAGGCGCTGCAAGCAAGGGTACAAGCGATAGAGGAACGAGAAGCAAATCGCAGCAAACGAACTGCCGAAGCTTCCCCCGAAGCTACCCCGCCATCTCAGCGGAGAAGCAACGTGGCTTCCACCGAGCTTCTTCAGCCGGAGCATGCCTTGACGGCTCCTGCCAGCTATCCCGTGGATGCTATCACAGAGTCTCAAAATTGCCACCTTATGATGCAATGGATGAATTTGAAGGTCAAGGCGGCTGTTGGCTCTGTTTATCCTACTAAACCCGGCGCAACTTATCACTGCCGGCCGAGTCCAGAAGGATATGCTAGGGTGATGGTGGATGAAATAACGGAGGGATTTGAGGACCTCCAGCTTGACCACCCTACCGGTGAAGGGGGGACTAGGCTGGGTTCTGCTCTGAAGACTCCATGCCTATGGCGGAAGGAGCTCATCAACCTTTCAAACTGGACGCTTCCGCCTCCTCCTCCTCCAGGAAGTCAGGGCACTCCGCCTCCTCCACCGCCTCCTCCTCCGGTGAGTCAGGGCACTCCGCCTCCTCCACCGCCTCCTCCTCCGGCGAGTCAGGGCACTCCGCCTCCTTCTCCGCCTGCGCCAGCGCGCCCGAGCAGCCAGCCTCCTCCTTCTCCGCCTCGTCAGCAAGGGCGGAAGAGACCTGCCGCCGCTCCGGCTGCTCCGGCTGCTCCGGCACGTCGTAGTCCTTCTCCTCCGCCTCGTAAGCAAGTAAAGAAGACAACCGCTCCGGCTGCTCTGTCGGCGTCTAGCAGTACAGCCAGAGGCGGGAGGACATACAGATTCGGTCCTTCTCTGAAGACTCCAGAGAAGTTACCATACGAGAGGACCCCGGAGGAGAATGCTGAGATCGCGCGAGAAGAAGTGAGGAACTTCTTTGAAGGGGTGAAAGCAAAGAAACATCCACCTCCGGAGGAGAAGGTAGATCCAGTGAAAGCGAAGCGCACTCTGGCTGCCCTAACAAAACCACCCAAGTCTCCGCCGAAAGGAAACTATGAGCGCATTATTGGAAAGGAATTTGTCGAAGCGGAGCGGTCGGGAAGTACTGTCAGTGATCAAAGGCTGAAAGAATGACGAGCTGGGAAACAAATTGCATAGCTCGGCGAACAAGCGAAGCAATCATGCCCCCCGCTCAAGGTGCCTAGCGACATCATCGCTAATGATCCGAGGATGGTGCCCGGTTATAGCAATCTTGGAGATTACCTGCCCGACGATGTACATTATGATTTCATGGAGGTGCAGATACAAAGATACGAGTACGGGAAGCCTCTCGTGAATGATGAAAGATCTCTATCAACGATGATGCGAAGATTGCATGATTGGTACTTGAAAATCTGCAAAGAGTCTGGGGGGAGGAGTACTTTGTATGTGAGAGTTAAAAAGGAGCATGACCTCTAATTGATCTGTTGCCTATTCCATTTGAGGAGTTCTTTCAGTTTTTCAATCAATTGGCCCTCGATAAAGCAACGGTCACTTGCTACTGTTTGTAAGTAGTAGTACTTCTGTCATTAAGTCTCTCTATATAGCTCAACTCTTTCATTGCATGTATTTATAATTATCCTCACTATATTATGCAGATTGAAGATCGCCGAACTGAAGAAAAGACAAGTCAGTGATATTGGGTTCATTAACACATATCTCATAGATGAAACTGAGGTTAAATTTCATCCGCAGATACCGAGGCCAACTTGCTACGATCGTTGGTAATAAATGAAAACAAAGATATAATACTCTTTCCTTACAACTTCAAGTGAGTGTTACTGTCTTGTGCATATTCGGTTTCCCTTATATATTAGTCAAGGTTATAGTAATGTAATTGATGAGTTATGCATGCGTGTGCAGTTTCCACTATATTCTCCTAGAGATTAAGCTTGAGCAGGGACTAGTAACCATCTTAGACTCAAGACGAAAAGATCCCCAGGACTATGCGGACATGACTCAAATGCTCGAGAAGTAAGTTAAATCGATCATTATCCACCACATCAACAACTTTGTTCATTTCCTGATATATCAAGTAATTGTTTTCTTTGTGTGGCAGGGTTTGGAAAAAATTCACCAAAAAACCTCCGGGAGTCCCGAAGAAGCTGCAATTTGGACACCCGAAAGTAAGTACTATAGTAGCATGTTCCGTGCATCTCCTATTGATTCAAGCGCTAGTTTCATCAATATCATTTGGCATTCTTGCTTATCAGTTTGATTGACCTCTATTTCTTGTAAAGTGGTTGTGGCAGGAACAAGAGAATAATTTCTGTGGATACTACATTTGCGAGTCCATCCGCCACACGACCTGTGAGCGGGGCTACTCTGACGAACAATATGAAGTGCGTAAATAACAACATTCACAATTTTATTTTATTACCATCATTTGTGTTGAGTTTCATTCATTCATATATATATATGTATTGACCCCCTTCTTCAAATTAGATATTTCGGAAGCGGGATGAACTCCTAGCACCAGCTCGCATGCGAGCAATTCAAGAGGAATTGGCGACATTCTTTCTTGACCACGTGATCGTTGAAGACGGAGAATACTATGTGGACCATGAGTCCGTATGTTAGGAGATTATATTTGTAAGAGATAATTATTGTATATATGTAGCCGGTAGTGTCGGATAGATATACAAGAACTTGTTGTTCGACCAATCTCTCGGAGAAGGAGAGGTGGTCGATATCACTTCTCTCTGTATGCATATATGTTCATGACGATCTTCTGTTTCCTTCGTTTGCTTACTAGCTAGCTAACGTGTCTAGTCCTCTCTATATGTATGTATAGTATGTAGCGTCGACCAAGCACGGACATAAGAGAGGACACTTCTCTCTATTAATTATAACTAGCTAACACAATATATGAAACATCTAAATTAACCCCCCAAAACCCCCAACCGCCCCCCCTTCAAAAAAAACAAAAACCCCAGCCACAGAAATGCTGACGCGTGGATGCCTATTGGACCCGGTTGGTGCCACCAACCGGGACCAAAGGGTCTCCTGCCTGGGCTCCGCGCATAGGCCACGTGGAGGCCCATCTGTCCCGGTTCTGGATTGAACCGGGACTAAAGGGACAGGGCATTAGTACCGACCCTTTAGTCCCGGTTCAGGAACCGGGACAAAAGGCCCTTACGAACCGGGACAACAGGCCCTTTTTCTACTAGTGGTGAGACACTTTCTCAAGATGCCTCCTCTCGTGACATGGTTCATATTCTGCTCCATTTATGCACTAAAAGTGATGGCAAGAATATTTTGGAACATTGATCAAAATTACAGTCACAAGACAAATTTCAATGTCGATTTGGTACGTTGGCATAGTGGCGTGCTTAGTGATTCAATGAAGCTTAGTTTCATGTGTACATTATTTTGCCTATGTAAATCACTATCAATATGTCTTACATTAGTTTGGGATTTGTTCAAGCCTTTTCATTAACAATTGAATCTATTTTGATAAGCATATATGCCTATGTCATTTCCTTGGGTGCAAAACTTATATACAATGAGTTTGATTTTCACTGTGATTATTTGAGAATACTTTTAGCATATTCTAACATACATATTGTAGCTCCCTAATGTTGTCCGCAAGTCTTTCCCATTATGGTCTTCCCTCTTCCGGTATTCCGTCAAAAATTGCTCTAGCCAGAAATAATACTTATAAACTCTTCTTAAGAAGCCCTCACTCATCATTATGCAAGTTTTTGTACTGGGATTTCTACTATTAAAGATCTATAAAGACAACTACTTACTTTTCATGACCATACTCAGTACCATGGTGGGCGAAGTTGGGGATGTATGGATGGCCATGACACATGGGATCTACGTCGCCCTAGCCGCGTTCATCAATGACGCCATCTAGCTTATTTATACTATTTTTTATTTTATGCCTAGTTATGTAAGAAGAAAATTTAACGAGTTCCCCCCCTTGATAATTAACAAAATTAACACTAAGATATTCGCAAAATACTAAGTTATGCATTTTGCCTGTTATAATCCAATCTTCAACACTTGCAAATGTGCTTGCACTAATTAGATACTAAAAGTATATTCTGCCAAAGGTTACATTATTATTAAGTATAGTTTGATACATTGCTCATTACAAAATCATTTGCTCGATTGTATCCCCTTAGTCCTTGGGAAACAAATTATTCAATAATGAATTAATGTATTCAAGGCATTATGATAATATATTTAGATATGTTTGTGTCTATTTAGCGTGTTTACATACCATTTCAGAGAGTTGTACAACATGTACATATAAAAATATCTTATATGAGTTACGAGAGTTATGATTTTCCATTTAAAAGGTACGCAAATAGAAAATTATAGAGATTGTGGTTTCCACATTGCCCGTCACGTCGTTCTTGCATAGTAAATCATGCACTTTCTATTTTGTTGTTTCTTGCATGGTCATCCTGCACCTCCTTACCCCCTCACCCCCTCCCCCACCCATGCATAGAAAAACACTCTTCACTATCGCGTTACTCCCTCCCATATACTACCTCTCCACCGCCATTTTGACCCTTTCTCCCATGCAGATGAGCACCCCCTCCCCCCATTGTCACGATGTCGCCCCTCCCGACACCGAGAACCTCCCTCGCCATCCCATGCCATTGTGCCACACTCTAGTTCGCCAAGTACCTCCCGACCAGTCACACGCCATATTTCGTTCGGCCACACTACCCCGTGTGACGCCTCTTCACACGTTGCCATGCTTCATTTGTACCACCTGGGTCCTTCCCCTGATGTCGTCTCCCCTCCCTTATTGAGGAATGCCTCTTCCCTTCTATTTACTATTACATACTCCCTCGTCGGTACACTCCGCCCACGCCCATTGGCTCCTACCATGTCATCCATTGACAGCTCACTAGTTGACCTTGCAGTTCATTATGTAAACCACACAAAAAGTTGTCCTCTATATTAACTGATATGTGAAAATTATAAATCAGGACTTCAAAATGTGAGAAATGGAAAAAATAGGTTGTTATGTTGTATTGTAGTAGTTCAATATTTGTTTTATAGCAGTTCACCAAAAAAGGAATGCAACAATTCAGTCTACATAACACCACATCAATCCGCTTTGGAGGAATACATGGGAAGTTCACTATGTATTACTCCTTCTGTAAAAGATTATAAGACGTTTTAGAGACTTGACTCTAAAACGTCTTCTATTTGTTTACAGAGGAGTATCATTCTGCAAGACCTAACATTTCACCAGTTGAACAACGAAAGTCTCAATGTGCACATTGCAACAATTTACTATATAAAATAAGAAGTTCACTCTTCACGACGGGCTAGCGGCGGTTCTCTATCTGAAAAACTGAAGTGCGCCTTTTATAAGGTTCGATAGTTCCCGACACATGGGCATAAAGTAAATAAATAAGAAAACATCAACTTAAAAAACCATGATAATTCAGAACCACACACAGTAAAAGCCTACTTTGCAAAACTACGGCAGTATACCTGATAAGCGAAAGAAATGCACTCTTCAATACAGTTGTTCAGTATACAAAAAGTTGCTACCATAATTCAGTGTATAAAATACTATAGTAGTACAATACACACACATACACACAAACAAACAAACATGTTTTGGATCTTGGCCTCCCTGGAGGTCGAATTTTTGGAAATTTCAAATTTCAAAAATTTGGTTTTTAAAAAATCTGATTTTTTTTTGTTCAAGTAAACAAGGATGTGAGGTGTATGTGTAAAGTTTCAGGGTGAAATACGTTGAAATGCGACCTATAAAAAGACAAATTCATGGTCTAGGAGGATGAATACTATCATGTGTTAAAAAGCCCTAGATTTGTTCTTTTTGCACAGCCCTCAATTCAACGTATTTCATCCTGGAAATTTACACACTTGAGTATTATGCCTTTATCTATATCTATATTTATAATTTTAGAACCTTTTGAAATATAAAAATATGAATTTTCATGAATTTTGAATTTTGCATTTGGAGGCCTTCATGCATGGAGGTCGGCCTCCAAAAGAAATTGCTCTTTATTTATGGATTAAGGTACGTATATATCTCATGGTGTATCTAATGTTATGAATTTGTTTTCTTGATGTAAATACTTTTATCTATAAACTTGATTAAAGTTTGAACTTTTTTTTACATCAAAAGGTCCATATACAATATATATATTAGGAAATGGAGTGAGTACTCTTTTTCTTCCATTTATCCGTGACAAGACCATATTTATCTGCACAACCCCGTGAGTGCGTGCAGTGATGATGAACTACTGTGGGACTCAACCTAAAGAGCGATGGGCCCACCCAGTAAAAAGGGCAAGGGCAAGTCAGTATTCGGTTGGTCATAGTGAAAGCAACTTAGCTAGTAACGTAACACATGCAAAGACAGATTTGCTTATGTAGCAAGTAGTTAATCAACAAAGAGATGATTGTGGTAACATAATATCTTACCATAACATAGCGCTTCCCAAAAGAAAATAAGTCTGTAAAGTAATAATAAAGCCAGCTATGACACTAGTGCTATGATACTTTACACTATAGAGATAGTAACTTATACTAGTGTCATATGCATGGGAAAATGCGCAGGAGCTCATGGGTGCTCCACACCCCTATACGGATATTAAACCAAAAATACCAAAAAATTTCAAAAAAAATCTGAAATTCAGGTATATCAAACCTAGGTTCCCAATCTACTCCCGTGTGAAGTTCGTGAAAAAATACCAGAAAACGTATCCATGAAGAAGAAAATATTGTCCGAACAAAAACCATCCAAACAATTTTTTCTATACATAGGATTTTTTTACTTTTTTTGCCACAAATACGTTTCTTTGTATTTTTCACGAAATTTCACGCGGTAGTAGATCGGGAAGCTAGGTTTGATATCCCAAAATTCCCAAGGAAAAAAAAAATCAAATTTCTTAGTATTTTTTTTTGGATTTGTGTTCGTATAGGGGTGTGGAGTATCCGGGTGCTACAAATTCACTTCCCATATGCGAAACACTAATATAAGTTCCTCTTCACTATGACCAGCCTTCGCATCGAGTTATATAGTATTTTTTATACTTTCATGATTGGAGATGAATAAATTTGAAGTTTCTCGTGCAAAAAAAGTCTCTGGCAGTCAACCAAAATGCCAATGGTTTCGAGCCATTTGACGTCAGTCCTCACCGGTGCTCCGTTGATTCCTGGCAGCGGCCGGAGGACAAGCGGCTGCAACAGGTGACTTGTTACCGAAACAAAGAGCAGACGCCCACGCACGCGCTTGGATACACGTGTGGGAGTATGTTCAGTTCTATCATTTTTTTTTGTTTTTATACTTCAAGTTTTGGGGACACAGAGGTGCATGAACGAGCACATATAAAGCCCGTAGGCCTTTGCCGGGAAAGTTTTGTCAAGAATTTTACACGTGTCATCGGGAGCTTCGCTACACTTACGTAATTTTTTATGTAAACTCCTTACGAAATCATCGTGGCATCTGATGATTTGTTCCTAGATGGAAATCAGAAGGGCGGGGCCCACACTTAAAATCAGGAGGGGCGGAGGGATTAGCGGAAGGTTTACGTAACAAGCCCGTAAGCGTACGTAGGTGTAGAATTATTCTGTCATCGGTCAAGGACACGCACGTACGCACGCCCTGGAACGAAGGTGGTGACGGGAGATCTAATCTCTCCGAAGCCGAGAGATCGTGCTCTGCTCTTGTGCTTCTGTTGCGTCAATCTCGTGGCGGTACTCTGCATACTTCGTTGATCCATTAACTCGAGCCATGGCAACTCAATGCCCTTCCACATCTAGTT
>NW_024113026.1:0-9627 GCF_003073215.2 Triticum urartu | reverse complement strand
AAGAGGAGACAAGGCACTGTAAGTGCGGCAAACGTTGAGATACTTTGTTTTTAAATTCTAGTAAATCTAAAACTCGTCTGAAATTCATGAAACTTGGCATGATATAATGGAATGGCACCCGACATGTTGTGGTATTTTCGTGTCCATTTTGAGAGAAGGCGCACTCGAATAACAGCCAACAAAGGCATTTTTAAACAAATAGCTGCCATTGTAACATCTCAAACATTTTGTATAATTTAATTTGTGTGCGTTCTGTGAACCATTCACGTGACGCCACACCTCACTCTTTTAATGGCTAGGAGGTGCCGTGCGGACAGGTGCTTGAGTGCTTGACTAAACGAAAGGCGTGAGAGCTGTACTCCAATGCGGAGGCTCACCGGGAAGTGAGCGAGTTGTACACCGCGCAGGCTCATCGGGAAGCGAGCCTTTTGACTTCCAGGGCCGCCCGCCTTGCTCACATCCTCTACATTAGTGGCGCCCAAGCCACAATTTAATACAGTTTTTAAATATAAAACACTCGTCACAAACGTTTTAGTTAGAACACCCGTATGCAAAACTGACAATTTCCCCAGGAAGCCAAGGGAAAATGTGCCTAGCAAGATTTGTGCAGCTCTTGATCGCAAATGTTTTAGATAGAACACCCGTGTGCAAAGTGAGAGCTATGGTCTTCCCCCTTAAGTCGAGGGAAAATCCGCAGCACAGGATTTGTGCATCCCTTCAACACAAACGGTTGTTTTGGATGACCCGTGTGCAACCACGTACAAACAATTTGGTAAGATTTGCATCTGTCATATTGGGTATGTTGCCATTTGTCAAAATGGGAAGATTGACATTTGTTGATCTAGTAACATTGCCATTTGTCAATCCTTGTAACACTACGATTTGTCAAAATATGCAGCTAGAAATCACTAGCACTATCTAATTTTTGCAACTAAAATTCAGCAATTAAGCATAGATTTCATTCATAGATTAAGCAGTCGTTCTTAATTTATACAAACAGTTCAACTCGACAGCTGAACCGACCAAACTTTTCCCCAATTGTTGCCAACCACGTACTGAAATAGCTAGTTCAACTATATATACTAGCTAATTTTAAGTATGTTGTACAGTTCGACCACACATCTATAGTCAGATGAACTGAACAAAATAGCCCCTAAATACTATTACTACGATGGAGGGGCTTTGTGCTACTTCCGGCAGCCTCTCCTCTGCCGAGCACGCTCAGTAAGAGGCAGAGGAGGAGGAGCCTACCGACGAGCTGGAGAAATGCAATACGGTGCCTGTCGCTACTGCACGTTCAGCGACGCTCGCCAGCTCGAACGCCCACTGCCGCTCCAGACGATCTCTCTCGAAGCGGCCGGACTGCTCATAGATCTCTTGATTCCTCGCCTCTGCGTCGGCGTGTGCTGCAGCCACGACTGTGGTAGGGCTCTTTGCATGCTCGACGAGGCGCTCCTCCTCCTCCCACAGGAACTCGATGTAGTGCACAAGGTCGCTGACGCACGTGCGGGCCTCCACCTCCGCCTCCCTCCTTCGGGCGGCGGTGGCGAAGCGGGTGATGATCCTGGCGAACGACGGTGGGCTGGCGGCCACGACCACCACCTCCCGCCTTCGGGCCATGGTGGCGGAGCGGGTGAGGGCCACGGTGGCCGGAAGTGGGGTGGCGGCCACGATGGCCACCTCCCGCCTTCAGGCCACGGCGGTGGAGCGGGAGATGGCTCTGGCTTTCGATGGTGGTGTGGCGGCAACGGTGGCCGGAACAGCTGCCGACGGGCACCGGCAGTGGAGCGTGTGGTGGGTGTTCCACGCACACCCAACAGGGACGCCACGCCCACTACACTACGTCGGGGTCTGCGTCGCCGCCGCGGTGTAGCCTCCCAGCTGGAGCTGTCCTCTGATGGCGGCGGAGTGGCTGAGCGACAACGACGGACCGGTGTGATACGTCCATTTTGCATCATGCTTTTATATCGATATTTATTGCATTATGGGCTGTTATTACACATTATGTCACAATACTTATGCCTATTCTCTCTTATTTTACAAGGTTTACATGAAGAGGGGGAATGTCGGCAGTTGGAATTCTGGGCTGGAAAAGGAGCAAATATTGGAGACCTATTCTAGACAACTCCAAAAGTCCTGAAACTTCACAGGAGCACGTTTCAAAATATATAAAAAATATTGGGCGAAAGAAGTACCAGAGGGGGGCCACCCACCGTCCACGAGGGTGGGGGCGCGCCCTACCCCTAGGCGCGCCCCCTGCCTCGTGGGCCCCCTGGTGGCCCTCTGATGCCCATCTTTGGCTATATGGAGTCTTTCGTCGAGGAAAAAATCATAAGCAAGCTCACGGGACGAAACTCCGCCGCCACGAGGCGGAACCAATCTAGGGCTCCGGCGGAGCTGTTCTGCCGGGAAACTTCCCTCCGGAGGGGGAAATCATCACCATCGTCATCACAACGATCCTCTCATGGAGGGGGTCAATCTCCATCAACATCTTCACCAGCACCATCTCATCTCAAACCCTAGTTCATCTCTTGTATCCAATCTTTGTCCCAAAGCCTCAGATTGGTACCTGTGGGTTGCTAGTAGTGTTGATTACTCCTTGTAGTTGATGCTAGTTGGTTTATTGTGGAAGATCATATGTTCAGATCCTTATGCATATTAATACCCCTCTGATTATGAACATGAATATGATTTGTGAGTAGTTATGTTTGTTCCTGAGGACATGGGAGAAGTCTTGCTATAAGTAGTCATGTGAATTTGGTATTCGTTCGATATTTTGATGAGATGTATGTTGTCTTTCCTCTAGTGGTGTCATGTGAACGTCGACTACATGACACTTCACCATTGTTTGGGCCTAGAGAAGGCATTGGGAAGTAATAAGTAGATGATGGGTTGCTAGAGTGACAGAAGCTTAAACCCTAGTTTATGCGTTGCTTCGTAAGGGGCTGATTTGGATCCATATGTTTCATGCTATGGTTAGGTTTACCTTAATACTTCTGTTGTAGTTGCAGATGCTTGCAATAGGGGTTAATCATAAGTGGGATGCTTGTCCAAGTAAGGACAGTACCCAAGCACCGGTCCACCCACATATCAAATTATCAAAGTACCGAACGCGAATCATATGAACGTGATGAAAACTAGCTTGACGATAATTCCCATGTGTCCTCTTGGGAGCGCTTTTCTTTATATAAGAGTTTGTCCAGGCTTGTCCTTTGCTACAAAAAAGGATTGTGCCATCTTGCTGCACCTTATTTACTTTTACTATTTGTTACCCGTAAGCAATTACCTTATCACAAAACTATCTGTTACCGATAATTTCAGTGCTTGCAGAGAATATCTTGCTGAAAACCGCTTATCATTTCCTTCTGCTCCTCGTTGGGTTCAACACTCTTACTTATCGAAAAGGCTACGATAGATCCCCTACACTTGTGGGTCATCAAGACTCTTTTCTAGCGCCGTTTCCGGGGAATGAAGCGCCTTTGGTAGGTGGAATTTGGTAAGGAAAATTTTATATAGTGTGCTGAAATTTACTGTCACTTGTTACTATGGAACATAATCCTTTGAGGGGCTTGTTCGGGGGATCTTCACCCCGACCAGTAGAGCAAAGAGTTGCTCCTCAACCTACTGAACCTATTGAAAATGTTTTCTTTGAAATTCCTTCGGGTATGATAGAGAAATTGCTAGCTAATCCTTTCACAAGTGATGAACATTACATCCCGATTTGCACCTAATCTATGTGGATGAAGTTTGTGGATTATTTAAGCTTGCGGGTATGCCCAAGGATTTTATCAAGAAGAAAGTCTTCCCTTTATCTTTGAAGGGAGAGGAATTGACATGGTTTAGGCTATGTGATGATATGGGATCATGGAACTACAACCGATTGAAATTGGAATTTCATCAGAAGTTTTATCCTATGCATCTTGTTCATCGTGATCGTAATTATATATATAATTTTTGGCCTCGCGAAGGAGAAAGCATAGCTCAAGCTTGGGGGAGGATTAAGTCGATGTTATATTCATGCCCCAATCATGAGCTCTCAAGAGAAATTATTATTCAATTTTTTTATGCTTGGCTTTCTCTCGATAATCGCTCCATGCCTGATACTTCTTGTACTGGATCTTTTATGATGAAGACTATTGAATTCAAATGGGATTTATTAGAAAGAATTAAACGCAACTCTGAAGACTGGGATCTCGACGAAGGTAAGGAATCGGGTATAACACCGAAGTTTGATTGTGTTAAATCTTTTATGGATACCGATGCTTTCCGTGAATTTAGCACTAAATATGGACTTGACTCTAAGATAGTAGCTTCTTTTTGTGAATCATTTGCTACTCATGTTGATCTCCCTAAGGAGAAGTGGTTTAAGTATAATCCTCCCGTTGAAGTAAAAGTAGTTCAACCTATTAAAGTTGAAGAAAAGACTATCACTTATAATGATCCTGTTGTTCCTACTGCTTATATTGAGAAACCACCTTTCCCTGTTAGAATAAAGGATCATGCTAAAGCTTCAAATATGGTTTGTAAGAGTAATACTAGAACACCTACTCCCTCTGAGCAAATTAAATTTGAACCTAGTGTTGCTATGGTGAAAGATCTCTTGGCAATAATATTGATCGGCATGGTATTTACTTCTGTAATGAAGTTGCTAGTATTGCTAGACCTGATACTAAAAATAAACATAGACCTGTTGTAGGCATGCCTGTTATTTTTGTTAAAATAGGAGATCATTGCTATCATGGCTTATGTGATATGGGTGCTAGTGCAAGTGCAATACCTCATTCCTTATACAAAGAAATTATGCATGATATTGCACCTGCTGAGTTAGAAGAAATTGATGTTACAATTAAGCTTGCTAATAGAGATACTATTTCACCAGTTGGGATTGTTAGAGATGTTGAAGTCTTGTGTGGGAAAGTTAAATATCATGCTGATTTTCTTGTTCTTGGTTCCCCACAAGACAACTTTTGTCCCATTATATTTGGTAGACCCTTCTGAATACTGTTAATGCTAAGATAGACTGCAATAAGGATATTGTTTCTGTTGGTTTAGGGGATATGTCTCATGAATTTAATTTTGCTAAATTTCGTAGACAACCCCATGATAAAGAATTGCCTAGTAAAGATGAAATTATTGGTCTTGCTTCTATTGCAGTGCCTCCTAGTGATCCTTTAGAACAATATTTGCTAGACCATGAAAATGATATGTTTATGAATGAAAGAAGGGAAATAGATGAAGTATTTTTTAAAAAGGACCTATTTTGAAACACAACTTGCCTATTGAAATCCTAGGGGATCCTCCTCCACCCAAGGGTGATGTCGTGTTTGATCTTAAACCTTTACCAGATACTCTTAAATATGCTTATCTTGATGAGAAATAGATATATCCTGTTATTATTAGTGCTAACCTTTCAGAGCAAGAGAAATTATTGAAAACTCTGAAGAAGCATTGTGCTGCTATTGGATATACTCTTGATGATCTTAAGGGCATTAGTCCCACTCTATGCCAGCACAAAATAAAATTGGAGAAAGACGCTAAACCGGTTGTTGATCACCAACGACGGTTAAATCCTAAGATGAAAGAAGTGGTAAGAAAAGAAATACTAAAGCTTCTGGAGGCAGGTATAATTTATCCCGTTGCTGATAGTCAGTGGGTAAGTCCTGTCCATTGTGTCCCTAAGAAGGGAAGTGCTACCTCTTGAGCACTGCGTTGGTTTTCCCTTGAAGAGGAAAGGGTGATGCAACAAAGTAGCGTAAGTATTTCCCTCAGTTTTTGAAAACCAACGTATCATTCCACTAGGAGGCCACACGCAAGTCCCTTGTACCTACACAAACAAATAAGAACCTCGCAACCAACGCGATAAAGGGTTGTCAATCCCTTCACGGTCACTTACGAGAGTGAGATCTGATAGAGATGATAAGATAATATTTTTGGTATTTTTATGATAAAGATTAAAAGTAAAGATTGCAAAATAAAATAGATTGGAAACTTATATGATAAAAGATAAACCCGGGGGCCATAGGTTTCACTAGTGGCTTCTCTCAAGATAGCATAAGTATTACGGTGGGTGAACAAATTACTGTCGAGCAATTGATAGAAAAGCGAATAATTATGAGAATATCTAGGCATGATCATGTATATAGGCATCACGTCCGTGAAAAGTAGACCGACTCCTGCCTGCATCTACTACTATTACTCCACATATCGACCGCTATCCAACATGCATCTAGAGTATTAAGTTCATAAGAACAGAGTAACGCATTAGGTGAGATGACATGATGTAGAGGGATAAACTCAAGCAATACGATATAAACCACATCTTTTTATCCTCGATGACAACAATACAATACGTGTCGTTTCCCTTTCTGTCACTGGGATCGAGCACTGCAAGATTGAACCCAAAGCTAAGCACTTCTCCCATTGCAAGAAAGATCAATCTAGTAGGCCAAACCAAACTGATAATTCGAAGAGACTTGCAAAGATAACCAATCATACATAAAAGATTTCAGAGAAGAATCAAATGTTGTTCATAGATAGACTTGATCATAAACCCACAATTCATCGGATCTCGACAAACACACCGCAAAAAGAGTTACATCAAATAGATCTCCAAGAAGATCGAGGAGAACTTTGTATTGAGATTTAAAGAGAGAGAAGAAGCCATCTAGCTAATAACTATGGACCCGAAGGTCTGAAGTAAACTACTCACACATCATCGGAGGGGCCATGGAGTTGAGGTAGAGGCCCTCCGTGATCGATGCCCCCTCCGGCGGAGCTCCGGAAAAGGCCCCAAGACGGGATCTCTTGGGTACAGAAGGTTGCGGCGGTGTAAATAGGGTTTCGTGATGCTCCTGGATGTTTTCAGGGCATATGAGCATATATAGGAGGAAGAAGTAGGTCGGTTGAGACACGAGGGGCCCACGAGGGGGGAGGGCGCCCCCTGCCTTGTGGACTCCTCGTTTGTTTCTTGACGTCCACTCCAAGTCCTCTGGATCACGTTTTGTTCCAAAAATCACGTCCGAAGGTTTCATTCCGTTTGGATTCCGTTTGATATTCCTTTTCTGCGAAACAC
This sequence comes from Triticum urartu, assembly GCF_003073215.2. Taxonomy (NCBI): domain Eukaryota; kingdom Viridiplantae; phylum Streptophyta; class Magnoliopsida; order Poales; family Poaceae; genus Triticum; species Triticum urartu. Next base: position 2,555 of record NW_024113026.1, on the reverse strand, counting down.
TGAAATAGGCAAAAAAACAAATTTGCACTGGGCCTTGGGTTAATAGGTTAGTCCCAAAAATAATATAAAAGTGTAAAATAAAGCCCATTAACATCCAAAACAGATAATATAATAGCATGGAACAATCAAAAATTATAGATCATTGGAGACGTATCAAGCATCCCAAAGCTTAATTCCTGCTCGTCCTCAAGTAGGTAAATGATAAAAACATAATTTTTGATGTGGAATGCTACCTAACATAATTCTCAATGTAATTCTCTTTATTGTGGCATGAATATTCAGATCCGAAAGATTCAAGACAAAAGTCTAATATTGACATAAAAATAATAATACTTCAAGCATACTAACTAAGCAATTATATCTTCTCAAAATAACATGGCAAAAGAATGTTCATCCCTACAAAATCATATAGTTTGGTCATGCTCCATTTTCGTCACACAAGAATGCTCTCATCATGCACAACCCCGATGACAAGCCAAGCAATTGTTTCACACTTTAGTAATCTCAAACTTTTTTCAACTTTCACGCAATACATGAGCGCGAGCCATGGATATAACACTATGGGTGGAATAGAATATGATGATGGGGGTTATGTGGAGGAGACAAAAAAGGAGAAAGTCTCACATCGATGCAGCTAATCAATGGGCTAGGGAGATGCCCATCAATTGATGTCAATGCAAGGAGTAGGGATTGCCATGCAACGGATGCACTAGAGCTATAAATGTATGGAAGCTCAACAAAAGAAACTAAGTGGGTGTGCATCCAACTTGCTTGCTTGCTCACGAAGACCTAGGGCATTTGAGGAAGCCCATTATTGGAATATATAAGCCAAGTTCTATAATGAAAAATTCTCACTAGTATATGAAAGTGACAAAACAAGAGACTCTCTATCATAAAGATCATGGTGCTACTTTGAAGCACATGTGTGGAAAAAAGGATAGTAGCATTGCCCTTTTTTGGGCCTTCCTTTTTTTGGCCTTTCTCTTTTTTTTATTTGGGACAATGCTCTATTAATGATGATCATCACACTTATATTTATTTACAACTCAATGATTACAACTCGTTACTAGAACAAAGTATGACTCTATATGAATGCCTCCGGTGGTGTACCGGGAAGGGCAATGAATCAAGAGTGACATGTATGAAAAATTATGAACGGTGGCTTTGCCACAAATACGATGTCAACTACATGATCATGCAAGGAAATATGACAATGATGATGTGTGTCATGATAAATGGAAAGGTGGAAAGTTGCATGGCAATATATCTTGGAATGGCTATGGAAATGCCATAATAGGTAGGTATGGTGGCTGTTTTGAGGAAGATATAAGGAGGTTTATGTCTGACAGAGCGTATCATATCATAGGGTTTGGATGCACCGGCGAAGTTTGCACCAACTCTCAAGGTGAGAAAGGGCAATGCATGGTACCGAAGAGGCTAGCAAAGATGGAAGGGTGAGAGTGCGTATAATCCATGGACTCTACATCAGTCATAAAGAACTCACATGCTTATTACAAAAATCTACAAGTCATCAAAAACAAAGCATTACGCACATGCTACTAGGAGGATAGATTGGTAGGAAAAGACCATCGCTCGTCCCCGACCGCCACTCATAAGGAAGACAATCAAATAACACCTCATGTTTCAAATTTGTTACACAACGGTCACCATACGTGCATGCTACGGGACTTGCAAACTTCAATGCAAGTATTTCTGAAATTCACAACTACTCAACTAGCACACTCTAATATTACCACCTTTATATCTCAAAACAATTGTCAAGTATCAAACTTCTCCTAGTACTCAATGCACTTCTTATGAAAGTTTTTATTATACCGATCTTGGATGCCTATCATATTAGGACTAAATTCATAACCAAAGCAAATTACCATGATGTTCTAAGGGACTCTCAAAATAATATAAGTGAAGCACGAGAGATCAATAATCTCTATAAAATAAAACCACCACTGTGCTCTAAAAGATATAAGTGAAGCACTAGAACAAAATTATCTAGCTCAAAAGGTATAAGTGAAGCACATAGAGTATTCTAATAAATTACGATTCATGTGTGTCTCTCCCAAAAGGTGTTTACAGCAAGGATGATTGTGGTAAACTAAAAAGCAAATACTCAAATCATACAAGACGCTTCAATCAAAACACATATCATGTGGTGAATAAAAATATAGCTCCAAGTAAAGTTACCTATGGACGAAGACGAAAGAGGGGATGCCTTCCGGGGCATCCCCAAGCTTAGGCTTTTGGTTGTCCTTGGATTTTACCTTGGGGTGCCTTGGGAATCCCCAAGCTTAGGCTCTTGCCGCTCCTTGTTCCATAATCCATCAAATCTTTACCCAAAACTTGAAAACTTCACAACACCAAACTTAAAAGAAAAATCTCGTGAGCTCCGTTAGTAAAAGAAAACAAACCACCACTTCAAGGTACTGTAATGAACTCATTATTTATTTATATTTGTGTTAAACCTACTGTATTCCAACTTTTCTATGGTTCATAAACGTTATTACTAGCCATAGATTGATCAAAATAAGCAAACAACA
>NW_024113025.1:0-18644 GCF_003073215.2 Triticum urartu | reverse complement strand
GTGCTCCTTCAGGTTCGGCAATCACCCTCTTCCTTTTTGATGTCTGATGCACAAGAACAACATTTGAGTGGAAAAACATGGTATGATGACAGATGGAATATGTATTGATAATGGATGGGCATGGCATCTCGACATATATGATGAGTAAACTAAGCAGATGGCGGTGCAACAAAGTAGAAGAAATGCAAGACAACATATGCAAGATACGCGCAATCAATAAAACCTTGCCAAATTAGAACAGGCACCTTGATGGGTGAACAGGACAGGCCATCTGCCTTTGACTCCTCGAGGTTAGAATAGTCATTAGGATGATATTCTGAACAAGAATCAACAGGTGGGGAGCGTACGAGTTTCATTGCTTCCAGAATGGCACTCAATGCCTTGGTGCCAATTTTGTAAGTCATTGCAGTGTTCCACAATATTCTTCTGATGCGCGGATTCTGATATTCACTGTAATTGCGTATGATATCTGAGAACCATGAAAACATAAATAGTTGTGAGATTATCTTTGTAATGCAGATGATATTCTAATATAGGGGCGCCCCTGTAAACACTTGTGTGCTATCACTGGATTCTGATGAGAGAGCTCATGTGTGCTGTAATATGGTGCGTGCATTTATATAATCTGGCACAAGTACACAAAAAATAGGCTCCAGAAGTAAGGATAGCTGGCAGATGATAGGTTCATAATATACTGTATAGAGAGTTTATTGCCAAACCATGATAACAAGAGCACACAACAACTAGGCAGATCATAGTGTACATAACAGGGGTACACCATAACCAGGATATATAAATCGGGAAAGTGGAACTGGCTGGAAATTACGGTGTTGTATTGCCGCTAGTAATTGAAAGCCTATCGATCACGTACAGGCCAGCTCTATCAGCTGTTAGACTGCAGATGTCCCTGCTCCCCTTCCTGACAAGGAACATACTGTGCTTCCCATACAGAACACCGCACGGGCCGCCGGCCGAACCACCGGCCCCACCGCCTGTGTTCCTCCGCCACCCCCACCAACCCGCGTCGAGTTTTCTTCATTCGACGAGGCCCCACCACCGCCCCCACAACCACCATCCCCACCCGAGCCCCTTCGATCGCACCGGCGAACTCCGGCGAGCTCTGAAAAATCGACTGACCCAATTTTGAAATTTAGTCTACTGTGATTTAACTAGTGTGGAATATAAAAGGGGAAAACCATAAGCAATTGCGAGTATGGTGTTGAGCGTGCCATGGCGGATCTGAAGGTGCAAACCGGACAAAGGAAACTTCGCAACCAAGACAAGAAATCAGAGTAAAGCAGTGGCGATCTATTTTCTTGCTGCGATAAATAAGTTGAGCAGATACGAAAGAGTACCGCCTCTGTGCGGCGCCGTGTACGCATCTGCTGAGAATTTGACGGTGCTGCGGTAGCGATGGCTGTCGGCGCGTGGAAGCAGATCTAGGAGGGTAGACGGTGGCGGGGGCGCGGTGGACGAGACGGTCGTAGGAGCGGCGCCGGCAAGGTGGACGACGGCGGGGATGAAGCGAGAGGACGGGATGCAAGGATCCCGGTCCGAAGCCGTGGATGAGAGAGGTCGATCTCTTGTAATGGACGGCGGCGTCGGGGTATCAGCTCCGGCATGGTGGAGGAGGACACGGTGGATGGGGTGGCGGACGGCGGCGGACGGAGGAGGGTGGGGTGGAGAGGGTGTTTTGGCGCCCACGGAGTACGAATGGGGAAAAGGGAGGTAGAGAGGAAGGGGGAACCATGTATTCAGGGCGCGCTTGTCTCAAATGCGAGGAAATTTACAAACTTAGCCCCCGTTTCAAATTTCTACTACATCACAGCAACACTAGTCGGTTGGGGATAGGACGGTAATCTCGCATACACCGAATATTTGCCGACGAGAGTTTGTTTTTGGCGCCCACCGTGTATGAATATGAATCGGGGAGGGAGTCGATTTCGGCCGAGGACACACTGTGTTTTGGCGCCCACCGTGTATGAATCCGGGTGAGAGGCGGTTACGTCACGTTTGGGTGAAATTACAAACCTACCCCTATCGAAACCTATAGAAATCCAGCATATAGGCTTTGCGTGGCAGGGATAGGCAGTAGTGATTTCCATCTCGCAGATTTTGGTTTCGGGCGGTTACTGCGACTTTCCCCGCTTCGTTCAAATTTTGCAGAGTGCACGTTTACCGTGCCAACTCAATTCGAATCCCGTTTGTATTCTTTTTTTTTGCGGGATCCATTTTCAATTGGAATTACATTCTATATACATCATTTTTTATATATACTTTCAAAAGCACAACAAAGAATTCTGCTCCTTTATATGTATAATATGATTTACAAATACAACGATCTCGAAATCTTAAGGTTGAATTCGAAAAAATTTAACCAAATTATGTTCTACTAAAATGTATGGATCAGTAATATCTACATATTAAATAACATAGATGTGCGTGAATTCATATGAGTATGCATGTTTGATAGATCAATTTTGGTTCGAGTATGGATTACATGTATCATCATCTCGAATTCAAATATTTGAATCCCTTTTTTGTTCACTCCTTTCACGCCCATCTCTCTCGCATGCATGCTCCTTCAGGTAGCTATCACTCTCTTTTCTCCAGCTCACCCGCACGCTCACTTCATGTTGCTCCTATCCTCGCAAACATGGTCTCTCGACGTCTCCCTTGAGAAGTGTCACACTCTCCCTATCATTATACATTACACGGTTTTCATTATCTCTCACGTCTCTACTGTTCTCTGGTATCACTCGGTACCTAAGCTTTCTTTTTCACCGCCAAACACACAGTCTCCACTCGTCTTTCACTTTGTCTTTCTCTCTATGGGATTCTCTCACACACCCTATATGTCTCTACATATGACTCATACCACTAAAATTACTCTCTCTATCTCTCCTGTAGACACAACATTTGTTGCGGTCTCCTTTTCGTCTCCATCCCAGACTGACATTATTCATTTGTTTACCGATCAGACAACCCCGACTACCGTCTCCTCTCTCTCCTTCCACTCCCCTTCCCGACTACCGTCTCTCTCTCACACACAAAACTCTCGCTTTCGCACCCCGACTCGTATTTCTCTCACAAACATTTATCGACTAGCTAGCCTCTAGATAGGTTTATACACCCGCACACTCGTGCTTCCACCATCGCATACATGTCTCTCTCCCGCTCCTTGTATCTATGTAGATTTTTCTTCCCTTCTTGAGACACGCCCTCTCGATCGTGCACACACACACTATCGCCTCATTTTAAGCTGATACCTATCGCACACACACTCCTTGTGTCTTTGTCACACATGCACTCCGTCCTCCTCCACTCGCCCTCTCTCTCACACACACATGGGCTTTTTGCAACAACTAGCAAGATGCCCATGCGTTGCACGGAACATCAAGATGCATTTGTATGAGTAGTTTATCTTGTGGGGGAAAAGGATGAACGAGGGAAGGCCTTATTTGCAAATGTGGAGAGGGGTGTGGGTATCTTTTTGCAAAATTGCCATAGTTTCCTTCCTATCCGTCAGATATAGATCGGACGGCCTATATTGCAGGATGGCAGGCACACGATCATCACCGACAATGCTTTTTATAAGAGTAGGGATAAAAATAGAGTTGGTGATGATGGTGGGCCTGCCATCCTGCAATGTAGGTCGTGATTTATATCTGACGGATAGGAAGGAAAATATGGCAATTTACCCGCACTCTTCACCACATTTGCAGATAAGGCCTTCCCTCGTTCATCCTTTTCTCCCACAAGATCTTGATGTTCCGTGCAACGCACGGGCATCTTGCTAGTAAGAGTAGAAATTAGACATATACCACTTCTCGAATCTTGAAACCAACAACATTCCTCCCTTATCTCATCAAAACCGCCAAAGGAATATATTTTGAGTGAAACATAACATATTTTTAGTGATATACGTATTTCAAAGCTAGACTTTTTTTCTATCAAATCGGTGAATATGTATTAATCCAGTGGCGGAGACAGGCCTGGGGCAGCTAGGGCTATAGCCCCAGGCCTAGAAACAACTTCCTTTGTAATTTCTTCATGCAAAGCATAGAAAATCATAGAAGTTTATCACTCAACATAGCACAGCCCTAGGCGTAATCTGCATCTAGCTCCGCCACTGTATTAATCTACTTTGATCGTGTGGCAACGCATTGGCACATTGCTAGTAGTTATTATAATTTTTTGGACACCAGACAAATGGTGGAGTACATATACGAAGAGAAGAGGCGCACGCACGCAGTCGGCCTCTCGCTGTCTCGCACACATGAGTGTTACGTAAAGGCGACGTTAACAAATAAACTCTAAAACCCTAGGGGCACGATTGCTGCATTCGCGGGTACCGGGTACGTGGTGGAGCACCTTTGTAGGAATAGTCAGCTCGCGTGATAATTTGATCCGTAGGAGTTGATGGTCGGGACCACAGGTGAACGACTTGGAGCGCGGTGGCTCGCCAGTTGCCACAGATCGAGTAGCCACGTTTAAAATATCATTTTTAGCGGGGTTAAGAGTTCCGATTTTCAATGGCGCGTTATAAGTAGTAAGTAGTTTTTAGAACGATTGGTATGGAGCGAAAATGGAATTCATAGTACTACGTACCTCCTTGGCGTATGGTTGTATGGTTTGTTTTTTTTCGATGGAGGTTGTATGGGTTTATGTTGCGAGATGTTGAACCTGGTAGTTCTAGGGCAAATACTATGGTTTAGATTTAGATGCTGGTTTTCTTTAATGAAAATCGGAAGGGGAAACCCTTCTTTCGATTAAAAAAACTACTACCTCCATTCTGGTTTACTAGTCCCCATCGTACTTTGGGTCAAAGTTTGTCCACGAACTTTACTTGTAAAATGTGAATGGAAAACGAGATTTTGTTATACCCAAACAAAAAACGACTGGAGGGAGTGATTGCTCTGACACGGACGCGACCTCTCATAGCGCAGGCATTGAACCGGCGCGCCGGCCAAGAGGGCCGCACTCGCTGCAGGCCCGGCTGAGCACGCCTCCTCGCCGCGTGCAACCAGCTTAAGACTGCCCCGCCTGCCTTCATTGAATCCGCGTGTGCCGGCAACACGTCCTTCCGCGAGCCGGCAGGCATTTTAGAACACAAAAAATGACTAAAATATAATTAATTTATGCATGGTCTTGACTTGTTGTGCTCGCACTGGTAGCAGGAACTAGTAGAGGATTTTCTTTATTTATAACTCTCCTCACATTTTTTTGGCTTTGAAGTGAATCATGGTTGTGGACATTATGTATGAATGTGCAGATATCTGTGAACATGAGTTTGATGTGGAAGTTGAACTTGGAATGTCGGGCTTGCGCGTGAACTATACCATGTCCAATGCTTCGTCTGTTATTGTTTGGAAAGTAATTGCTGTTATTACATGACCCAAAAAAAACATTTTGTGCCACATCAGTAGATGCACGGACATCACAACAGGCATGCTGACTGGATAAACATTTGAACCTAGCTATTATGAAGGAAATTTTGTATTGACAACAGTTTTAGATAGCAGGAGACGCCTAGCCTGCTCTGCCTCTGCTAGCTTATTTCTGGCTTCTTCCATCTCTTCTTTGGCTTGGGTGAAGAGAGCATCTGATTGCTCTTTTCGCTTCTTCAGGAACTCAGCTACATTCTCAAGGGCTGCTGCACGCTTTCTTTCAGCCTTTACTAATGCCACGAGGACACGAACAGCTGACGACTCCACCTGGCTTGTGTGTAATCCAGCATCATCTGGGAATTTGCACCTTGTGTCTAATCCAGCATCATTAGGGAACTGGCACCTTGTGTGTAATCCAGCCTCATTTTGGAAACATGATCTCGAGGTTGACCATACTTCCCTCCTCGCAGGAACTGCATCCTGACATGAAGTTACTTCTTTTTTAGATCAATACTCAGAGCAACCTAGATCCATTTAGTAGAAGCCAGATAAACAGAACTCGGAGAAGTGAATTCAAAAGGAAAAAAAATAAAAACAGACTACAAGGTGAGAACACCCACTTCCTACATCAAGCTAAAAACGAAAGCATTAGGACGATTAAGACTCTTCTTATTACACATCGAAGAACACCACGCTTAAGAGAAACAGAAACTACAACATATACACATCGAAGAACACGAGGCTACACGAAAGTAATTGAAAGGGTGTTACTTACCAAAGCTCGTTTTACAGGTTCGGTGCAGCTCCTCTTTAACTTGCCACGCTCCTTGAAGATGTCCCGAATATCCCGTGTTTGGTCTTCATTGCTCCTCTGCATGTTCGCACTCGTGGTTTTAAAATCTCAACATGGCAAGAAAAATATACTACTAGTAATACTCGCGCATCTTGTGGGCAACATTAAAGCACTCGTCTGCCATGTTAGAGCATCTCCAACAAGATAAACTACTCATACAAATGCATCTTGATGCGTGCAACGCATGGGCATTTTGCTAGTTCTAAAAACCTTTCCATCATTTGCCACACTACTGGTTGCAGATGAAAAACCTACCCAAGCACAACGCGATACAGGAGCGACGCACAATTACAAGCTGATATTCTGTTGGACAATGGAGGCTATAACCAATTACTTTTACGGGAACAATAGCACCCAGGAAATTTGAAGGGTAGGTATAACTGCACATGTACTGCTAAGTGATTCAATACACACATTACCAATCGAGGAGGAGAACGATGGTCGCGGCGGCCTCTGTGAGTCATGGTCGGCAACGGGAGTCAGTTCATTGTCCACGACGGTGGTACTTCTGCGCTTGGCGTCGGCTTCCGGGAAGCAGATCCGAGACCGTGGAAGACGATGCCGGGGAAGAGGCTCCGTGTACGACGACATGGTGGACCGGCTCCAGTGCGGCGTACGAGGTCGTCGATGAGGCAGATGCGCTGCGGTGGACGAGTGCGCCGATGTAAAGGGGAGGAGCACGAAGGCTGCGGTGCCGTGGAGAAGTCTATTTTGCGGTGGGGATAGAAAATGGGGAGTATTCAGGTGTACTACTCTGGGTGCCGGGGTGGGGTTGGCTGGGTAGGGTGAACCTGAAGTTACGAAAACAGCCCCCTACCAAGCGTCATCTGTAGGCCTGTTCCGAAGGCTATGATGGTAACTTCCCACTGCTCGAATCAGGGTCGCGGGAGATTTTCCCGCCGACCTCAAAATTTTGTGACACTGGACTCCCCGTGTGGCGTGTTGAGTGATTCGGCTAAGCAACTAGCGAGTAGTAGTAGTAAACTCTGCATATTAGGTTTGACCGAAGTCAAACTTCCTAAAGTTTGACCAAGTTTATAGAAAAATATAAACATTTACCATAACAAATATGTATGATGTGAAAGTACATTCAATAATGAATCTAATGGTATTTATTTGTTATTGTATATGTTAATATTTTTTGTTATAAGCTTTCTGAGAGTTTACAAAACTTGACTTTGACCAATGCTAATACGCGGACTTAAATAAAAACGGAGGGAGTACACATTTGTTTTCTTAGTTTGTAGTGAACTAATCATTTGTTGAAATTGTGAAATAAATATATTAGGCTATTGACTTCGAATGTAATGGTCTATACAATTCAATAGTTACAATCATTGTCGAATCCCAAGATGTATACAAGGTCTATAGTACTTCACAACATGCTCAAACTCACATAATCCCAGTCAAATGAGAATCTAAATGCATTTCATAGTTATTACTTTGTAGGATGCAACAAGAACAACCATAACTCTACATCAGCCATTATAGAAGCAACATTTTGACATATCCCAATGTGTGAATGAAACGTGCAGAGAGAGCTTTTGAAGATGGAGCAGATAGGGCGGGAAAGATTGTATGTATGTGGACGAGAGAGTAGGAATCAAACCTAACGAGACAGAGAGAGAGAAGAGAGAGGAAGAAGTTAGGTCTGTGAGAAAGATGCATACATGTAATATACATGAGATGCGTGTGCATCTGGATTCTGTATACGTGGAAGGAGAAGAGACAACATGTTTGATGAGAGAGCAGGAAAAACATGGACGAGAGGGGAAGGATCTCGTGGGTTGAGGGATTGACAATTTTGTGCGGGGGAGAGAGGGATTGGTAATTTTGTGCAAGAGAGAGAGAGGGGGGGAGGAGTCAGTCAGCCGTCGTCACATCACCCTGCTTCCAAATGACCCCGCATTCTCTAGCGCGTGTGGTCGCCGTCTTCGATCTGCTCGTGCCCTCTTTGAAGATTGAGGTGTTGTGCATGTTGGGGTGCAAAGAAGCACAAGCGAGAGTGGTCGCCATATAACCTTGGATGGGGATGAATTGTGTGCTCGGGGGAGTGTGTGTGTGTGTGTTGTGCTGCGTGTGTCTCTTGTGTGTGTGTGTCAGATATTGAGAGAAAACAAACCTAAGGAGAGAAATGGGTATTCACGAAGAGATTGTGCGGGCCTTGAGGTGGGCAGGGGCCGGGTGAGGGTGTCAAAATGTGCGTGTTGATGCATGTGTTGCATGCAACCGTGCGAGGGACGGACGAATCGAGAGAGATGGTTGTTGTGTTACGGATGCTCCTCTCTCTGTCTCTCTCTCTCTCTCTCACACACACACAAGTAAACTAGAAGACCGTTCTCTCATGTATACACAACGTATCGGCATCTGTCTATGTCTCACTCATGCATGATCATTTGCACATTCACACCTCTCTATGTCTGTATCACACGCACACCGTCTCCACATTGCCCTTCCGCCACAACACACATATGGACACATACACACGTTCTCTCTCAGTCACACACACAAAATCAGTATTAAAAAAACTAGGGCGCACCTAAAACGTCCAAATCCAAATAAACACGAACTGGAGCTAAATTCAAATATATGGAAATATTGCAGCGTCAAGAACTTTCACAGGAAAAAAAGTTGAGTAATATTCGAGGATTGTTTTCACACACACAAAAAGGTTCGGTGGATGTCCTTCGAGCGCGACACGGTGACGCACCGTTCGATCGACCGCGCGGCCGCGGTTCACGCGCTTGCACAGGATTCCGTATCATGGCTGTGGTACTAACTAATAAAAGCGCTGCCTAAGTCTAATGTTTACGTGTACTAGTACGGTTTTCTTTTAAGTTTGACCAACCTTATATATAAAACTAAAGTAAGCTCCCACACGCGCACTCATCAATATGCCGCCGCCGTTGCGCATGCCGGCGCCCGCCTGCTCCGGCCAACAATTTCTCGCCCATCACCGCCGTGTCGCCGCCATCCCTGTGCCATGAAGCCGAAGGCTCGCCCGCTCACGTCGTCTGCAGTCCCTCCTCGCGATGCCGCCGCTGCCAAGCACGCGAGCAGCTGGTGGAGCCGCGTCTATGCACGCAGCGTACGAAGAGGAGGACGAGCGCGTGCTCAGCACGCCGGCGAGGAGGAACTAGCGTGTCATTGTCGTCTCCGCCCGCGCGGAGGAGGCGCGCATGGTGGCTGTCGCGGCGGAAGCCGGTCGCGCGCGCGTCGAGCCCAAACGGGTGCGGACGCGGAATCTACCTTCGAGACCTTGAATGCCACGTGGATCCTGCAATCTGAAGGAGCAATTTGGGTCAGTCGACTCATGTGAGCCGTTTGATGCAACATGGATGGCTAGAAGGGCTTCTTCCACCTCTTCTGCCGTCTTCTTCCTTCGCTCCGTCGAACTTCTTTCACAAATCGACTGACCCAAATTATACTACTAGTACGAACGTATTAAGTACAGTAGGAACACGAAGATACGAGCAGTAGTACCAACTGCAAGAAGAACAGTAGTAAGACATAGTACTAGTACTACTGTACGTACTAAAGAGTTCAAATAACGAGAAAGAACATAAACATAGTTCTGCTGGGGCCTCAGCACAACACACCCTTGAAAATAAACTAATAAGCAACTAGTCCGCTTGACACTGGAGTAGAACCAGCATGAGCGACGGCACTGCCACCTATTTGGAGTCCGAGTCCACGTCCTCGACTTCGTCCTCGTCCCTCTTCCTCTTCCTCTTCGCCGACGCTTCTTTGCTTGAACCGGACACTGACTCTGCTTCTTCATCCAACCCTTGTAGATATTTAAACAAAGGTAGGCATCCATTGCTGCGTACAGGATGTGATCTTCATCTAATGTCTTCGACTCCCATGCATGATGAAACTCGTGATGAGGTTTCTTCAGTTTAGCGTACGAAGGATCAATCATGGCTGCTGCCAGGGTCAGCATTGAAGGTTGAGAGGAGGACACCAGGCTTGCCTTCTAGAGATCGAAGGGCTGGCCTACAACGAGACCTATCCGACGCAGGACGTCACTGTCGTTCTTAAAGCCTACAGTAACGAATTTCACTCTTTTGTCCTTGAGGAAGTTCTTAAAATCCTGGCACTCAACGTCGGCATGGCATATGTGGTAGACCAAGCAAACGTTATGTACGCAAACCTGGATCACGGCGGGCTTCTTCCTCTCTTCGTCCTTTAGATCCTTCTCTCGTCCCAGGACTGTGGTGTACTCAACATCTAGCCCAGCGACCCACTCATCCGTTGAACTGTTGAACATGCGTAGGAAGCGAGCAAGCCATGCTTTCACCGTCTCGGATCCACGTGTGTAGATGACGATGAACTGATCGGGGTGATGGCTCTAACCTGGTACTCAGCGGCGACCATGGAGATTTGGGAGGCCATGGATTTTGGAGGAGGGTTAGGAGAAGTTGAACTGTTGTACCCCGCAAAAAAACTGGGAGCGAACTAATGTGAAAGGACGGGACGACTGGGAGCGAACTGTTGTAAGGTAGAAGACGGGGACGAGTAGGGCGTGCGAACGGCGTGGGGTTGCTGGCTTGCCCGGTGGATAAACGGCTGCAAGCCCCCAAAGAGTTCTCGAGAACTATGCGGGACCCACTAGATGTCATGTCTACTAGACCCATATCGTAGGCCTGACGGTATAGCTTCTGCCTGTTCGCACGCCATGCCGCGCGTGGATGTAACTTCACTTAATTCCGTCAAACGTCGCGCCTCCCACGACCTTCGCCTCCCTCGCGCGGTCGCGCCCTTTGAGACTTCGACCGGCTATAAATGAGCAATTTTTTTGCCTTTTTTTAGACAAGCAATTTTTTTGCCTACTCCGCATGCATGATACTCCCTCTGTCCTTTTTACTCCCGTCAACCGTTTGCAAAGTGTTTGACCAAATTTATACTTTTTTTGAACACCACCTTATATTAATTAACCAGCCACACCAGTACACTCATTCGATACAATATTCCCAAAACACTTAGGCGCGGTGCATTAACTTCTACCTCGTTTCTTGTTTCTTGACATATCAACCAATAGGAGATGTGGGTGTGCATGCTTTTAATGACTTGAGACTACCAAACACGACATGCAGTGGTTAGTTCATTGCATGCAATGCTATTAATTAGCAAATAAACATTAAGATCTCTCGTTTTCCCCTCCTCCTTGGTCACAGTGCACAATCTAAGATGACTTGCTCACCTAGACGGAGGGAGTACTGATTATAATGAGTATAAGAACTACGTTTTATAATGAGTGTAAAAATATTGATTTGACATTGTGAATGTTGACACATTGTGGAATAGTTTTTGAAGTCTGCAAAAGTACTCAACTAGTGCTGTCGTTCTCCACAAAAAAATGTGTTTACCAATGCATGCATGAACACTAGTTACTCTAACCCCCCTCTCTTCTTTAATTCTTTGCCACATCAGCATGTTTGCTATTCCCGTGTGCTAAGATACCACCATTATGGCCAGCCTTAATCATCGCATGCAATAATTTAGTGCACCTTGAAATATGAACATGTGTGGGGCGTGTTTGTTTTTAATGACTTGAGACTATACCTAGCCCGGCATGCAAGATGACTTATTATGCACCGTTCCCCATACCTGCAGGAAGCCCGTTCGTCTCCAAATCTTTTCCTCTCCATGTGTGGAAACAATATGCCTGCCAAACTCTCCTTCTCCCTCCGGCGGTCCCACCACTCCACCCCGTGTGAAAAAATCTGCATGCATGACTCTCCTCCCCCCACGCTCGTCCAATCCGTTGTGACCAGCAATATTTCCACCCCTTCGCTCCCCCGTAATTTACTCCAACAAATATGCCCACGTAGCTGTTACTTAACTGCAGGTGCATTCGGTCACTGACATATGGGCCCAACATGGGGTCTGGCCCACATGTCAGTGACGCAACTGGACCTGCAGTTAAGTCAGTGCAGCTCAGTCCATATCTTACGTAGGTGTGCCATTGCTCGCTATAAATACTGCGCCTCCCACGACATCGCTATCTCCTCCCCCTCACGTTCACGTTCATCGCTATCTCCTCCCCCTCCCTCTCACGTCGACCACCATGGCATCGCCCCTCCCAAGCCCTAGGAGCCCCTCGCTGCACCGCGCGGACGGTCACGCGTCGCCGTTCCATTCCTCGCCGCCACTAGTCGAGGAGGACGCGTCAGTGTTCCGCTCCTTGCCTACGCGACACGTCGCGTTCCGTTCCTCGCGCCACTAGTCGAGGAGGACGCGTCGGCGTTCCGCTCCTCGCCGCGACGCGTCGAGGTGGACGCGTCGGTGTTCCCAATCTCGCCAGCACGCGCGCCGGAGGACGCGTCGGCTCCCCGCTACGAGGAGAACGCCGCGCCGCCCGCCGAGCCCCCCAGCCTTGAGGAGCTTTGGAAAGAAATGGATGTCGCCTTGTGGGAGGCTTTGCCTCCAGTAGAGCGCGCCAAAATAGAGGCGGAGAAGAAGGCCGAGGAAGAGAAGCGCACCACGGAACAAGCTGCCTGGGAGGCCTATGTCACGTCCGAGAGAGTCAGGCAATTGGCTCTTTGGCAGAAGGCTCGTGCGAGGGCCGTGAGGGTGGCGGAGGACGCCCGTGCCGACGCCCTGAGTGCAGTCGGGCCCAAGCGCCTCATCTACGCTTGGCGGTACGTGGACCGGGTGCACGCTTCCAGCGAGGAGGAGTACCTGTTGGCGCCGGATCACCACACCGGTGAGATCGCGCTCGCCCGCCGGCAAGCCGCCAATCAGCACCTCGCGAGTTGCGAGGCTGAGGAAGAGGCGTTGTGTCGGCGCGCTGGGAAACGGCCGCGCACCAGGGCACTCGTGGCGCGCCGCAAGCGCTCCTGCGAGCGCGTGGCTTTTAGGAGGAGTATAATTTTTGTTTCGTAAGGCGATCTCATTAGTTTTGGGACGCAAATGATAAATCCCGAACGTTCAGGAATTTTTAGCGTCCTTAATTAAGTATGTAAAAGGGAAAGTTTGGAAACCTTGTGTATTCGTACGCATTTTGCAAGTACGTGCATATAGCACAAACTTTACTATATACTATCACACTACACGTCTCTCTCGATATATGCTTGCAGACTGTGCTACTCCCTCCGTCCAGGTCAATAAGTCATCTTCGGTTGTGCACCGTGACCAAGAAGGAGGGAAGACTTATACACCTAGACGGAGGGAGTACTACTATTACTTATGTACGTGCAAATGCACGTTTTAACATTACGATGCGGTTTTTGTAAAAGTAGAAAAACAGCACTAGTCAAGCTTGTGAAACGATTCAATGCAAAACAAATGCAAAAATGCTCGTTTGATTGTTTACTTTTAGCTTCCTTCTCTGTGGTTATTTCTCTGTCGTACTTTGTACGGAGTATCTCACTGGTTGGAAAGGCATGCAAATTCCCAAACCGCTTCCTACACCCTGTATCGAATTTTTTGCCTAACAAGTTGTGCCGTGCAATTGGAATTCCAACTTGAGTACTACTACTAGTAGGAGTACCAGGGGCCAGTTCTTTTAGGCTTCTAGATTAGTAATCCCATAACTACTACCTCCGTCCTGGTTTATTGGTCCCCATTGTAATCTGTGTCAAATTTTTGGTCAAAATTTAGCACAAATTACAATGGTGAGGAAAAACCAGTTAAATCTTTGGTCAAAATTTAGCACAAATTACAATGGTGAGGAATAAACCAGGACGGAATAGTAGTTTAGAAGCCCAAATAAATGAGTGAGGCGCCTTATTGTTACTCTCCACTGACTAGTCTTGTGGGAAAAGCTGGGGAAGCCGCCAAAAGAACTGGCCCTAGGAGTAGTAGCTAGGGATCGAGTGTGCGAGATGAACCGGAGAAAGTAAATGCAGAGAGATGAAATGCAAAAAAGACGGAGGGATGTGATGGTTGCTTGTCCGTTTATTTTACCAGGCCACTTATTACTGGGAGTGGTTGGGTTTTGTGATATGACGGCTTTACTGCCGCGCCACGAGCGGGGTGAGAGGTGAGACTCCCGTGCAGCGCGCCCTCTACACGTACTACTACTCCCTCCATCCATTTTTACAGGGCCTAACTTGTCAATCTTTCGTACCAAGGCATGTCCGCAAAAAGAGGAACTGGTTTTGGGACTAGTATCTGGATCCCGTGTAATCTTGCATGCAGCCTCCTTTGAATGCCTAGCCGCTGGCCTCCCTTCCTTTAATCCCTCGCATGCAAATTACTCTCCTCCCTTTTCTACATGCATGCCCAACCATAATTCCTCAAATCATGCATGCCTTGGCTGAAATATAGAGCTCGCTCCTCCTTTGAAAATATGGTGGTGCTATCCATGCATGCAAATCAATGCGACGGCCAGAGCATTTTCACGATGAAGGGACCACGCACGACTTGCAAGAGAAAATTAAGATGGAGATGCCTCGGTTAGTTCATTTGGATAGGTTTGTTCGATATTATTTCATCTCTAGAGCTCACAAACATCCGGGTGAAATAGATAAAAAGTATCTTTTGCAAACAAAAGCGTTCAACTGTTCAACCTGCATCCAAAACTTGTGAAGAAATAACTCTTATTGTGCTTTGCAGGAAATGATCTTCAAGAATTAGTTTTTGAGTATCCATTGTTATACATGTTGGCTACAGATGACATGGCACTTTCTTGTAGCCAACAGTTGGCTATACTATTTAAGTATTAACCATGCCCTTATACACCTAGACGGAGGGATTAAATCAGGATGACTTGGGAGGGGGCAGAGGATATGTAAGAAATGGTTCATCATAAGTCTTTCACCAGTACTGTAGTAAAAATTCATACATGGAAGATTCTAGACTAAACCATAAATGGATACACTTTTATTCATGCGCGATACTCCAATAGAGCAAGATCATGCATGGAAGTCTCCACATGCTTAGACAAGCGGATTACATTGAGCGAAGACTAATGATCAACATTTAACTTGAAAATGCAGATGTCCAGGTGAACCTCCTTGGAGTCCCCGTGCACATTGTTGGAGTCCAAATAACACCATGGGTTTTCCATGTCCACATCGGCGGGAAAGTCCCAGCTCCGCAGAGTCCAAGTATGCTCGGCGTAGCCAGTGTCGCCGCCCACGCGTGTAGGTCTCCTCTTCTCATGCTCATACAAGTGGTAGAAGAGCTCACCTTATAAAGGCCTACTAGCAAAATTCCAACATCGACCAGGCCGTCCATGAAACGGGAGTGGCTGTAGGGGACGTTGCGCCAGTTGAATATATGAGCAAGTTACTACGAGATTTAATCCGAATAAGCACAAAATAAATCATGACGGCTATAACAGAGATGAAACTAATTAATGTGGACTAGCATAGTAGTAGGATACAGAGTAGAAACATGAATTCTACCACGATTTCGAACAGGAAGGACAGAAACACATACGGTGCAACGGGAGCAGCACCGTTGGCGTTGAGGTTGTCGCCCATGTCCAAACACCATGTAGACACGGTCTTTGAGCACGGTTCGTAGTCGTTCCACGCTCGGGCATTGAAGTTTGTAACTATTTTAGATTAGAATATACTACTCCTCCGGTGCTAGTAGTAGAGCAGAGTCCTACTCTACTACTCTACTCAAGCAAGTTAGGTGAAAAGCACAAGTGCTCCCTAGGTGGTTTTGACAATTGATGACAACATATCTCCTGTTGGACTAACATTTCAATCTAGCATGTTTCAGATAAGTTCAACAATGGAGTGGCATGGACTAAAGGTTGTGGGAACTCCTTCAAGATGCTAAGGACAAAGGATTGGCTAAAGCTTTCAAGCTCAAGACTCTTCATTTTACATTTTAGTGATCCAAGATCACATTGAGTCCATAGGAAAAGCCAATACTATCAAGGAGGGATGAGGTGTTGCTTAATGAGCCTCTTGCTTCATGTGCTTAGTGATATGCTCCAAAACCCTCAACTACTTTCCCATATCCACATATGACCTAAACCCTAAGCCAAACTCGGTCCTACCGATTTCTATCCTATCCGGCGCCACCGAGTTTCACTTGTCATAAGCCACTGCCAAACCCTAGCAATTCGGTTCTACCGATAGGGATCTCGGTCTCACCGAGATGGGATTGCAAACTCTCTGTTTCCCTTTCGTAACTTTTCGGTCTCACCGAAAGAGCGAATCGGTCCCACCGAGATTGCAATGTAAATTCAGTGTTTCCTTTTTGTAACTTTTCGGTCTCACCGAAAGAGCAAATCGGTCCCACCGAGTTTGCCTGACCAACTCTCTGGTTAGCTAATTACCAAATTCGGTCTCACCGAGTTTGTGTAATCGGTCTCACCGAGATTACGTTATGCCCAAACCCTAACCATATCGGTCCTACCGAGTTGCATGTCAGTCCCACCGAAAATCTCTAACGGTCACTAGGTTTACATTTTCGGTCCGACCGAGTTTGTTGATTCGGTCCCACCGAGATTGGAAAACTGTGTGTAACGGTTGGATTTTGTGTGGAGGCTATATATACCCCTCCACCTCCTCTTCATTCGTGGAGAGAGCCATCAGAACACATACACAATTCCAACTCATATGTTCTGAGAGAGAACCACCTACTCATGTGTTGAGACCAAGATATTCCATTCCTACCATATGAATCGATCTCTAGCCTTCCCAAGTTGCTTTCCACTCAAACCTTCTTTCCACCAAATCCAAATCCTATGAGAGAGAGTTGAGTGTTGGGGAGACTATCATTTGAAGCACAAGAGCAAGGAGTTCATTACCTACACACCATTTGTTACTTCTTGGAGAGTGGTGTCTCCTAGATTGGCTAGGTGTCACTTGGGAGCCTCCGACAAGATTGTGGAGTTGAACTAAGGAGTTTGTAAGGGCAAGGAGATCGCCTACTTCGTGAAGATCTACCGCTAGTGAGGCAAGTCCTGTGTGGGCGATGGCCATGGTGGGATAGACAAGGTTACTTCTTCGTGGACCCTTTGTGGGTGGTTGCTTCTTCGTGGACCCTTCGTGGGTGGAGCCCTGTGTGGACTCGCGCAACCAATACCCTTTGTGGGTGGAGACCTGTGTGGACTCGCGCAACCGTTACCCTTTGTGGGTTGAAGTCTCCATCAACGTGGATGTAGGATAGCACCACCTATCCGAACCACGGGAAAAA
The DNA here is from genome assembly GCF_003073215.2 of Triticum urartu. NCBI lineage: Eukaryota > Viridiplantae > Streptophyta > Magnoliopsida > Poales > Poaceae > Triticum > Triticum urartu. The sequence continues at coordinate 1,292 of NW_024113025.1, read as the reverse complement.
CATCCGTGTCTCCAATTGCGTTTGAACTCTCCAAACCCTTTCCCTTACATTCTTGCAAGTTGCATGCTTTACATTCCGCTGCTCATATACTCTTTGCATGCTTGCTTGATATGTATTGTGTATGTTGAAATTCTGCCTAAAACTCCACTTAAACCCAAAAAGCTTAAAAATTGCAACTTTAGCATTAAGTGTCTAATCACCCCCCCTCTAGACACATCTACTTCAAGATCCTACAAGTGGTATCAGAGCTTTGGTCTCCATTGCCTTGGTTTAATCACCATTGGAGGAAGATGGATGTTCTACTTTAGGGAGTCTTAGACATAGAGTGCCTATTCTTGATGGAGAGTATTTTCATGAGTGAAAAATGAGATGCTTGTAATTTTCAATCAATATCATTTGAACAAGTATATTGCTAGCCCTTGTGCACCCCATATTGATCCTTTGCATCCTACCCTAGATGAAGATATTGACATGATTCGCAATCTTAGAACTATTGAGCTCATCATTAGAGGATTGCCCAAAAATTTGATTGCTAGTTTGCCTACTCTTAATTGTGCCTATACTATATGGAAATTTCTTGAGGAACGATTTCCCGATCATTCCTTGAAAAATTTGGATGAAATTCTCCATAAATCTATTGCCTTAAGTAAGATGAACTCTAGTGATCCTAGTTTTGGTAAATGTCTTCTTGAACTTGCCAATTTTAAGCATGCTAAAGGAGATGTTGGAATCATTAATGATATCATACTCGAAGCTATAAGAATTCATAAAGTGACCACTTTTGATCATTTATCTAATGAATTACCCTCTCTAGGAAATGATGAGTCACAAAATCATGGTGAACATGGATACTATGATGATGATGATGATGATGATATGACTTCGATCTTGATGATGCAATGAGACATTTTGGTCTTATGGCAAATCTTCGGGGATATGAGTCAGGAGGAAAGGAATGGGTTCTTGATAGTGGATGTACTGATCATATGACCGGAGATGAAGAGATGTTCCGTGAGCTTGCTGAAAATGACGGCCCTCGAAAATATGTCACCTTTGGTGATAATTCAAAGGGTAAAGTGGTTGGCCTTGGTAAGGTGGCCATCTCACATGATAGTTCCATTCAAAATGTCATGCTCGTTGAATCTCTTGGCTACAACTTACTTTCAGTATCTAGACTTGCTGATTTCGGTTTGAATGTCCTATTTACTGAGGTAGATTGCCAAGTATTTCGTCGAGACAATCATAAAATGGTCTTTACGGGTATGCGTAGAGGTGATCTTTACATTGTCGAT